>NC_081554.1:32910247-32924096 GCF_963082655.1 Stomoxys calcitrans | reverse complement strand
CTGAAAGTCCATTAAAAATCAAAATTCCAGTTAGAAAACTTAAAATGGCTGTTTTTTGACTATGCGTCCTAGAGGGAAATGGGCCTTAATTCGTGACTGCACCAAAAAATTCTAAATTTCATTGAAAACCCACTAAAAATCTAAATTCCAGTTAGAAAACTTAAAATGGCTGTATCTCCTTAACTATGCGTCCTAGAGGGAAATGGGCCTTAATTAGTGACTCCACCAAAAAAATTCAAAATTTCACTGAAAGTCCATTAAAAATCAAAATTCCAGTTTGAAAACTTAAAATGGCTGTATCTCCTTAACTATGCGTCCTAGAGGGAAATGGGCCTTAATTCGTGACTCCACCAAAAAATTCAAAATTTCTTTGAAAGTCCCATTAAAAATCAAAATTATAGTTAGAAAACTTAAAATGGCTGTATCTCCTTAACTATGCGTCCTAGAGGGAAATGGGCCTTAATTAGTGACTCCACCAAAAAAATTCAAAATTCCACTGAAAGTCCATTAAAATCAAAATTCCAGTTTGAAAACTTAAAATGGCTGTATCTCCTTAACTATGCGTCCTAGAGGGAAATGGGCCTTAATTCGTGACTCCACCAAAAAATTCAAAATTCCTTTGAAAACCCATTAAAAATCCAAATTCCAGTTAGAAAACTAAAAATCGGCTGTATCTCCTTAACTATGCGTCCTAGAGGGGAAATGGGCCTTAATTCGTGACTCCACCAAAAAAAATTCAAAATTTCACTGAAAGTCCATTAAAAATGAAAATTCTAGTTAGAAAACTTAAAATGGCTGTATCTCCTTAACTATGCGTCCTAGAGGGAAATGGGCCTTAATTCGTGACTCCACCAAAAAATTCAAAATTTCACTGAAAGTCCATTAAAAATAAATAATTCCACTTAGAAAACTTAAAATGGCTGTATCTCCTTAACTATGCGTCCTAGAGGGAAATGGGCCTTAATTCGTGACTGCACCAAAAAATTCCAAAATTTCACTGAAAGTCCATTAAAAATCAAAATTCCACTTAGAAAACTTAAAATGGCTGTATCTTCTTAACTATGCGTCCTAGAGGGAAATGGGCCTTAATTCGTGACTCAACCAAAATATTGAAAATTTCTTTGAAAACCCATTAAAAATCAAAATTCCAGTTCGAAAATTTAAAATGGCTGTATCTCCTTAACTATGCGTCCTAGAGGGAAATGGGCCTTAATTCGTGACTGCACCAAAGAATTCAAAATTTCTTTGAAAGTCCATTAAAAATCAAAATTCCACTTAGAAAACTTAAAATGGCTGTATCTCCTTAACTATGCGTCCTAGAGGGAAATGGGCCTTAATTCGTGACTCCACCAAAAAAATTCAAAATTTCACTGAAAGTCCATTAAAAATCAAAATTCTAGTTAGAAAACTTAAAATGGCTGTATCTCCTTAACTATGCGTCCTAGAGGGAAATGGGCCTTAATTCGTGACTCCACCAAAAAGTTCAAAATTTCACTGAAAGTCCATTAAAAATAAAAATTCCACTTAGAAAACTTAAAATGGCTGTATCTCCTTAACTATGCGTCCTAGAGGGAAATGGCCTTAATTAGTGACTCCACCAAAAAATTCAAAATTTCACTGAAAGTCCATTAAAAATCAAAATTCCACTTAGAAAACTTAAAATGGCTGTATCTTCTTAACTATGCGTCCTAGAGGGAAATGGGCCTTAATTCGTGACTCAACCAAAATATTGAAAATTTCTTTGAAAACCCATTAAAAATCAAAATTCCAGTTCGAAAATTTAAAATGGCTGTATCTCCTTAACTATGCGTCCTAGAGGGAAATGGGCCTTAATTCGTGACTGCACCAAAGAATTCAAAATTTCTTTGAAAGTCCATTAAAAATCAAAATTCCACTTAGAAAACTTAAAATGGCTGTATCTCCTTAACTATGCGTCCTAGAGGGAAATGGGCCTTAATTAGTGACTCCACCAAAAAAATTCACAATTTCTTTGAAAGTCCATTAAAAATCAAAATTATAGTTAGAAAACATAAAATGGCTGTATCTCCTTAACTATGCGTCCTAGAGGGAAATGGGCCTTAATTCGTGACTCCACCAAAAAATTCAAAATTTCACTGAAAGTCCATTAAAAATCAAAATTTCACTTAGAAAACTTAAAATGGCTGTATCTCCTTAACTATGCGTTCTAGAGGGAAATGGGCCTTAATTCGTGACTCCACCAAAAAATTCAAAATTTCACTGAAGGTCCATTAAAAATCAAAATTCCAGTTAGAAAACTTAAAATGGCTGTATCTTCTTAACTATGCGTCCTAGAGGGAAATGGGCCTTAATTCGTAACTCCACCAAAAAATTCAAAATTTCACTGAAAGTCCATTAAAAATCAAAACTCCACTTAGAAAACTTAAAATAGCTGTATCTCCTTAACTATGCGTCCTAGAGGGAAATGGGCCTTAATTCGTGACTCCACCAAAAAATTCAAAATTTCATTGAAAACCCATTAAAAATCCAAATTCCAGTTAGAAAACTTAAAATAGCTGTATCTCCTTAACTATGCGTCCTAGAGGGAAATGGGCCTTGATTCGTGACTCCACCAAAAAATTCAAAATTTCTTTGAAAGTCAATTAAAAATCAAAATTATAGTTAGAAAACATAAAATGGCTGTATCTCCTTAACTATGCGTCCTAGAGGGAAATGGGCCTTAATTCGTGACTGCACCAAAGAATTCAAAATTTCTTTGAAATCACTCCACCAAAAAAATTCAAAATTTCTTTGAAAACCCATTAAAAATCTAAATTCCAGTTAGAAAACTTAAAATGGCTGTATCTCCTTAACTATGCGTCCTAGAGGGAAATGGGCCTTAATTCATGACTCCACCAAAAAATTCAAAATTTCTTTGAAAACCCATTAAAATCAAAATTCCAGTTAGAAAACTTAAAATGGCTGTATCTCCTTAACTATGCGTCCTAGATGGAAATGGGCCTTAATTCGTGACTCCACCAAAAAATTCAAAATTTCACTGAAAGTCCATTAAAAATCAAAATTCCACTTAGAAAACTTAAAATGTCTGTATCTCCTTAACTATGCGTCCTAAAGGGAAATGGGCCTTAATTCGTGACTCCACCAAAAAATTCAAAATTTCACTGAAAGTCTATTGGAAATCAAAATTCCAGTTTGAAAACTTAAAATGGCTGTATCTCCTTAACTATGCGTCCTAGAGGGAAATGGGCCTTAATTCGTGACTCCACCAAAAAATTCAAAATTTCTTTGAAAACCCATTAAAAATCAAAATTCCAGTTAGAAAACTTAAAATGGCTGTATCTCCTTAACTATGCGTCCTAGAGGGAAATGGGCCTTAATTCGTGACTCCACCAAAAAGTTCAAAATTTCTTTGAAAGTCCATTAAAAATCGAAATTCCAGTTAGAAAATTTTAAATGGCTGTATCTCCTGAACTATGCGTCCTAGAGGGAATGGGTCTTAATTCGTGACTGCACCAAAAAATTCAAAATTTCTTTGAAAACCTATTAAAAATCAAAATTATAGTTAGAAAACTTAAAATGGCTGTATCTCCTTAACTATGCGTCCTAGAGGGAAATGGGCCTTAATTCGTGACTCCACCAAAAAATTCAAAATTTCACTGAAAGTCTATTGGAAATCAAAATTCCAGTTTGAAAACTTAAAATGGCTGTATCTCCTTAACTATGCGTCCTAGAGGGAAATGGGCCTTAATTCGTGACTGCGCCAAAAATTCAAAATATCTTAACAAACCCATTAAAAATCAAAATTCCAGTTAGAAAACTTAAAATGGCTGTATCTCCTTAACTATGCGTCCTAGAGGGAAATGGGCCTTAATTCGTGACTGCACCAAAAAATTCAAAATTTCTTTGAAAGTCCATTAAAAATCAAAATTCCAGTTAGAAAACTTAAAATGGCTGTATCTCCTTAACTATGCGTCCTAGAGGGAAATGGGCCTTAACTAGCGACTGCACCAAAAAATTCAAAATTTGAAAATCCATTAAAAATCAAAATTCTAGTTAGAAAACTTAAGATTTCTGTATTTCCTTAACTATGCGTCCTAGAGGGAAATGGGCCTTAATTCGTGACTGCATAAAAAAATTTAAATTTTCTTTGAAAGTCCATTAAAAATCAAAATTCCAGTTAGAAAACTTAAAATGGCTGTATCTCCTTAACTATGCGTCCTAGAGGGAAATGGGCCTTAATTCGTCACTGCACCAAAAAATACTAAACTTCTTTGAAAACCCATTAAAAATCAAAATTCCAGCTAGAAAACTTAAAATGGCTGTATCTCCTTAACTATGCGTCCTAGAGGGAAATGGGCCTTAATTCGTGACTCCACCAAAAAATTCAAAATTTCATTGAAAACCCATTAAAAATCAAAATTCCAGTTAGAAAACTTAAAATGGCTGTATCTCATTAACTATCCGTCCTAGAGGGAAATGGGCCTTAATTCGTGACTGCACCAAAAAATTAAAAATTTCTTTGAAAGTCCATTAAAAATCGAAAACTTAAAATGGCTGTATCTCCTTAACTATGCGTCCTAGAGGGAAATGGGCCTTAATTCGTGACTGCACCAAAAAATTGAAAATTTCTTTGAAAGTCCATTAAAAATCAAAATTCCAGTTAGAAAACTTAAAATGGCTGTATCTCCTTAACTATGCGTCCTAGAGGGAAATGGGCCTTAATTCGTGACTGCACCAAAAAAAGTCGAAATCGAAATTCCAGTTAGAAAACTTAAAATGGCTGTATCTCGTTAACTATGCGTCCTAGAGGGAAATGGGCCTTAATTCGTGATTCCGTCTGAAAATTAAAAAAAATTATCGAAAATGTTTCCAAAATTGAAATTTTGGTATTAAATCTTTTGTTTTCGGCATTTATATTTTCTAAACTATAAATAATCCAGCTTCTTGCGGGTACAGCAAATTTTTCAAGGATGAAATTAAGGATTATTGACCTTTTTGGCAATTATGTTTCCCATCGTGTGAAGCAACTACTCAAAGGTGTACATTTAGATGCTTTCATTCACACTACGATTAAAATTCCAAGCCAAGAACATGTGGCAAATGCATTAGGGTATACTTTTGTATTTAATGGCTGCTTTAGGAACATCGGAGGAAATATACTTCATATTAATGATGTTACAATATTCAAGAATTAGGACAAATAAGACGAAAAATTTATGATGGGGGTTTGAGTAAGTAAATGTTTTAACAAGTGAAAGCTCATTAAGTTTGGTTGGGATTGCCTTTGGATTCCCATTACCATGAAAATATTTTTAATTCTGTCAGATTATGTTACAATCCACTATAATCACATTCAGTAAAGTCATATGTGAACGGCCTTCCAATTAGGCACCAAAATTTTGAGTTCATTATCAGCTTCAATTGAAGCAGTTCTGTTTAAAACTGGTTTTCCAGACAATTGATTAAAAATCATCAAAAATTCCACAATATGACCGAAATGTGAACTCATACATCCTTGGTGCTGTTCAGTATTTTTAACACATACGTCTCGTCTACTTATCTATCTGATGATTATCTTTAGTTATATAGGTCACTTTGTATGATTCGTTACAACTACATCACCGATTTCAAATATTTTAAAATCTTGCAACAAAATGTGTCGTGTAAATGCATATTGTGCACTTGTTCATTCATTTCCTTTTATCACCCAAAGCCCTGGAGTTTGTTGCATCCTCAAGTCTTTAAGTCGTAAATTGTTTGCTGCTTGTATGTATGTATGTATATATGTTTGTTTGCCAGTGTTATTTGTATGCTTGTGTGGCTAGCTCGGTATGGATTTTAGCTTTTGTGTTGAAAATATTTCACAATCCCAAAGTAAACAAGCAAACATTTAGGTTGTACTAACCTCATTTTGGACCAGCTGCTTCCTTGGGCTACGGTACGGTAGCTTTTCCACTTATTATAATCATAATCATCATTGTTGTCTCCTTGTTAACAAGCAGAAAAACGTCTTTGCTCTACAAAGTTTCATCTAAATATGAAATTTTTGGCCACTTGAGCCCCTAACAATACAATGAATGACACACTTTAGTTTAAAAGTGGGTGAAGGGATCTTTTCCCAGAAAGTTTTAAATGTAAATACAATTCATGTTGGTGGAAATGGAATGAAAATAAATGGTTAAACATTTTTGTTGTTTGCTATGATGAAAGAGAAAATTAAAAATTTGAATATTATTATGTAAGCCTGGCAAAGGCTCTTTAGTTTTAACTTAAAAACCAACTGCAAAGCTAAGAAACTAAATGGAAAGGCCTTTAATTAGTGAAACCATCTAGAAAATCAAAGTTTCCTTCAAAAACATCAGCAAATTCAAATGTATATCAAAAAATTTAAAAGGCCTATAACTCCTAAACTTCGAGACTCCATCAAAAATTCAAAATTAATGAAAAATTATTAGAAAGAGTGATTTTCCTTCAACAGAAATAAAGGTAATTTGCAAGTCACTTTCGCACTACCGTCTCCATAACATTTGGAAATTGCACCTTCTTCCTACTAGTAATACCTTTAAGAGTCTTTCGATCAAATGTAAAACTTTTCAATTTGAATTCCTTCAAGTTGAATTTCAATTAAGTCTCGTTGCATAGCAGTTCTCAAATTATTTCTCTTTGTATTTATTGTCTAAATATTTAATTAGTAATTAACAGATCTACCCTCAATAGCTCAAGACTGTAATACAATCAATGCTCAGAGTGCACAGCAAATAAGTTTTTCCATTACCAAAGTTCTATCGGAAAATCTTTAATCATTGCATTGAAGCACATTTAAACTCAATCTACGCCAAAGTTTCACTTGTCGCACTATCAAAGTTTACGGGGTGTAAAAGTTCTGTGAACTTTAAATAAACAATTACTTTTGCATCGTTGGATATACAGTGAAGTAGGCAAACTATTAAATGTAGTTGTTGGAGATGTAATACAGTGGCCGTGTTTGTGCCAATTGAAAACGAAGAATAAAAATATCGCACCAACGACGACGTCTTTCCAATTCTAGTTTGCTAAGTTGAATAGCATGCAAATCTGCCCGGAGACATTCTTTAAGGAACATAGGCAAACTTCTTACACATCAATGAGTTCTGTCTGATTCAAGTTTAAGCTCAATGATAAAGGGTCTTCTTTTTATATCCGAATTCGAAGGGCGTGCCTTAGTGAAGCTTTTACATGGCATAGAACCTCACAAATGTGAATTAGGAGAGGATAACCACAGCTGAAAAAATTTTCCGATGTTCTTGCAAGGATTCGAACCAAGACGTTTAGCGTCAAAGACGCAAATACTAGCTTCTGCTCTACGATGACCTCCAATTGCAAATGGTAAATTTACTAAAGGAATAAGGAATGGAAGATTTCTTCTGTTGGACAAGCCAAATCGCTTGAATAGATTACTCTGAACAAGTAAGAACATGCTTAGTTCGGCCGGGCCGAATCTTACATACCCTCCACCATGGATCGCATTTGTCGAGTTCTTTTCCCGGCATTTCTTCTTAGGCAAAAACGGATAAAAGAAAAGATTTCCTCTGCTATTAGAGCGATATCAAGATATGGACCACAATTAAATTATATGTTGGAGACCTGCGTAAAATGTCAGCCAATTCGAATAAGAATAGCGCCGTTTGGGGTCTCAAGAAGTAAAATAGAGAGATCTATTTATATGACAGCTGTATCAGGCTATAGATCGATTCAGAACATAATAAACAAGTATGTTGATGGTCATGAGAGGATCCGTCGTACCTCTAGAGAGTCAAGGAGTCAAGATCTCAGATCGGTTTATATGGCAGCTATATTAGGTTATGAACCGATTTAGGCCTTATTTGGCACAGTTGTTAAAAGTAATAATAAAATACGTCATACAAAATTTCATTCGGATCGGATAAAAGTTGCGCCCTCTAGAGGCTCAAGAAGTCAAGACCCAAGATCGGTTTATATGGCTGCTATATTAGGTTATGAACCGATTTAAACCTTATTTGGCACAGTTGTTGAAAGTCATAATAAAATACGTCATGCAAAATTTCAGCTAAATCGGATAAGAATTGCGCCCTCTAGAGGCTCAAGAAGTCAAGATTCAAGATCGGTTTAAATGGCAGCTATATCAGATTATTGACCGATTTTAACAATACTTAGGACAGTTGGTGGAAATCATATCAAAACACGTCGTGCAACATTTCATTCCAATCGAATAAGAATTGCGCCCTCTAGAGGCTCAAGAAGTCAAGATCCAAGATCGGTTTAAATGGCAGCTATATCAGGTTATTGACCGATTTGAACCATACTAGGCACATTCGTTGGAAATCATATCAAAACACGTCGTGCAAAATTTCATTCCAATCGGATAAGAATTGCGCCCTCTAGAGGCTCTAGAAGTCAAGATCCAAGATCGGTTTAAATGGCAGCTATATCAAGTTATTGCCCGATTTGAACCATACTTAGGACAATTGTTGGATATCATATCAAAACACGTCGTGCAAAATTTCATTCAAATCGGATAAGAATTGCGCCCTCTAGAGGCTCAAGAAGTCAAGACCCAAGACCGGTTTATATAGCAGCTATATCAGGTTATGTACCGATTTGAACCATACTTGGCAAAGTTGTTGGATATCAGAGCAAAACACGTCGTGCAAAATTTCATTCCAATCGAATAAGAATTGCGCCCTCTCGGGGCTCAAGAAGTCAAGACCCAAGATCGGTTTATATAGCAGCTATATCAGGTTATTTACCGATTTGAACCATACTTGGCAAAGTGGTTGAAAATCATAGCAAAACACGTCGTGCATAATTTCATTCCAATCGGATAAGAATTGCGCCTTCTAGAGGCTCAAGAAGTCAAGACCCAAGATCGGTTTATATGGCAGCTATATCAGGTTATGGACCGATTTGAACCATACTTGGCAAATTGTTGGATATCAGAACAAAACACGTAGTGCAAAATTTGATTTCAATCGGATAAGAATTGCGCCTTATAGAGGCTCAAGAAGTCAAGACCCAAGATCGATTTATATGGCAGCTATATCAAAACATGGACCGATATGGTTCATTTACAATCCCAACTGACCTACACTAATAGGAAGTATTTGTGCTTAATTTCAAGCGGCTAGCTTTACTCCTTCGAAAGTTAGCGTGTATTCGACAGACAGACGGACGGCCATGGCTAGATCGACATAAAATGCCACGACGATCAATAATATATATACTTGGGGTCTCAGACGAATATTTCGAATAGTTACAAACAGAATGACGAAATTAGTACAACCTGTAACCGGTGTTCCGCCCATGATATTTAAATCGTTCTGGGAGATTTTAATGCGTAAATAGGGTAGGGAATTATCATCGGAAACTTCCGCTTATGGATTGGGGCTAATAGACTTCGCCGCGGTTAAGAACATGGTAGTTAAAAGCACCAGATTCCAACATCGAAGGATTCGCACAGCCACATGGCAGTGTAAATGACAGCTATATGCAAATATGGTCGGATCCGATGAACTATACCCTGCACGGAGGACGAAAAGCCTAACATATCTCTCAGTGCAGAATTTCAACTAAATTTCCAAGAACATTCCACTTAGGAACAGGGAATACTTTTTCTATGTCTATCTGTCGGGAGATTCGTCTATATGCGGGCAATCTCAAGATATATTAGCATCTGAATGATATTCGATATGGATATTGACGGTACTTAAATAACTCACTGTGTCAAATTTCAGAGCAATTGGTTAAAAAGTTCGTTATTTATGGACCCAAGACCTTAAATAAAGAGATTGGTCTATACCGCAGCTATATCCAAATTTATCTCGATTTAGTCCATACTCGGTACGAATTTTGAGGAGCTCTACGCAACAAATTGTTCAGCGAAATCTTATAATATATGCGCCTTTTATGAGCCTTAGACCTTTAATCGGGAGAATGGTCTATATGGCCGCTATATCCAAATATGGTTCAAGCTGAACCATATGCGATAAGAATCACGGGAGGCATAAAACAACTCACTGTGGCAAATTTCAGCGAAATTGGGCAACAAATGCGGCTTTCATGGGCGCAAGACCTTAAATCTGCAGATCGGTCTATATGGGGGTTATATCAAGATATGATCTGATAAAGCCTTTCTTTGAACTTAAACTGAAGGTGGAAAAAAAGAGTCTGTGCAAAGTTTCCACCCGCTCTTTTACTTGTCACGTATGTGGCGTGATTTCAACAGACGGGCGGACAGATGTCATTCTGTTTGCAACACTAGGAATCATCGATTTCCAACCTTTAAATATATAAATTTTTGGCCCATGTCCTTTCGTTTATTCGCCCATCCGTTTGTCCATCCGTCGGTTAAAATTACTCTACAGTCTTCGAATAAGAATAATGAGCTCAAACTAAAATCTCTCGAATCGTACTTCATCTTTGGTTACACTTCCCATGTCGGGATTGAGTCGTTTGATGTTAGACCATCAAAACATGTTGCGTTGAGAAATACTGGGTTCTCAATATTGTTTGTATGGTCATATTGGTGAACAACCACACACATACACACACACTGCTAAGCTGACGGCATATACGGCTATAACAACAAAGCGGGGAACAACAACACACATACATTGCATGTGGTGCTAGTAGCGTCGGCAAGAGAACCAACACCATTGAACAGCGAAGCGACACACACACGCACTGCTAAAGGCAAGCTAAAGCCAAGGGGCTCGTGGTGACCATGGCCTTGTTTACAACAGAGAGAACGGTTAATCGAGAATATAGGAAAGTCTATTTAATATTGCTGGCGAGGAGATTGGGGATTTGTCTTGAAACAGCGGTCGAGGAGTTAGAAGCAGGTGAGTAGAGTGATACAAGTAAAAGCGTGCTAAGTTCGGCCGGGCCGAATCTTATATACCCTCCACCATGGATCGCATTTGTCGAGTTCTTTTCCGGGCATCTCTTCTTTGGGAAAAAAGGAAATAAGAAAAGATTTCCTCTGCTATTAGAGCGATATCAAGATATGGTCCAGTTTGGACCACAATTAAATTATATGTTGGAGGCCTGTGTAAAATGTCAGCCAATTCGAATTAGAATTGCGCTCTTGGGGGGTTTAAGAAATAAAATAGAGAGATCGATTTATATGGGAGCGGTATCAGGCTATAAACCGACTCAGACCATAATATACACGTATGTTGATGGTCATGAGAGAATCCGTCGTACAAAATTTCAGGCAAATCGGATAATAATTGCGACCTCTAGAGGCTCAAGAAGTCAAGATCCCAGACCGGTTTATATGACAGCTATATCAGGTTATAGACCGATTTGAACCATTCTTGGCATAGTTGTTGGATATCATGAAAAAACACGTCGTGCGAAATTTCATTCCAATCGGTTAAGAATTGCGCCCTCTAGAGGCTCAAGAAGTAAGACCCAAGATCGGTTTATATGGCAGCTATATCAGGTTATGGATCGATTTAAACCATACTTAGCACAGTTGTTGGATATTATAACAAAACACGTCGTGCAAAATTTCATTCCAATCGGACAAGAATTGCACACTCTAGAGGATCAAGAAGTCAAAACCCAAGATCGGTTTATATGGCAGCTATATCAGGTTATGAACCGATTTGAATCATACTTGGCACAGTTGTTGGATATCATAACAAAACACGTAGTGCCAAAATTCATTCAAATCGGATAAGAATTGCGCCCTCTAGAGGCTCAAGAAGTCAAGACCCAAGATCGGTTTATATGACAGCTATATCAAAACATGGACCGATATGGCCCATTTACAATACCAACCGACCCACACAAACAAAAAGTATTTGTGCAAAATTTCACGCTAGCTTTACTCCTTCGGAAGTTAGCGTGCTTTCGACAGACAGACGGACGGACGGACAGACGGACAGACGGACGGACATGGCTAGATCTACGTAAAATGTCGCGACGATCAAGAATATATATACTTTATGGGGTCTCAGACGAATATTTCGAGTAGTTACAAACAGAATGACGAAATTAGTATACCCCCCATCTAGTGGTGGAGGGTATAAAAAGTGCGATACTCAATTGCTAGCTAATGTGCCAAAGTAACAAGTTTTTCCCTGCTGCCCTAGCGTGATTCTTCGTTTTCTTCAGGTGATTTATGATATCACCAATCCAAACGCGCTCAAGTGAAAAGTTTTTACCCTCATCCCAGCGCTGTCCCATGCCACAAGTGCATTGGCGACCCTGTGGCTCGCGAAAGTTTTCACGTGCGTGCTTACGCAGGCCGCACGACTCGCCCGTGTCATCTCTGTGATTACCGCAAACGCACGGCCATAAGTGTGTGCTTACGAAGGCCACCAGTGCACAACATGTTCCGTTCGTGCCCGTACGACCGTGGATAGTCTTACGTGCGTGCTAACGTAGGCCACACGTTCCGCTAGTGACTCATGGGAGTTTTCGTGGTCCATCCCGGTGTGCTTACGAAGGCCATAGGTACATTGGTCACCCAATTACTCGCGAGGGATTCACGTGCGTGCTTAAGCAGGTCACAGATGTGCAACGTGTTCTTAAGTGCGTGCTTACGCAGGCCACCCATTCCGCACGTGCCACTTCGGTGATTTCCGCGATCTCGCAACTGTGAGTGTGCTTATGCAGGCCATCTGTTCCGCCCATACCACCTCGGTGATTTCCGCGATCTCGCAACTGTACGTGTGCTAACGCATACCACCCGTGCCAACTCGGTAATTCCCGCTATCTCCCAACTGTACGTGTGCTTAAGCAGTAGACACGCTTCGCACCATAGCTTCTATCTTTGTGAGAGTGGTTTGAAGCTGTTTTCAATCAACCAAGAGAGTACCCCACGTGTATTTATCTAAGCCACGTTCCGCCCGGCTAAATAATATGCAGTGACCCGTTGATGCTCGAGGATCCTTGAGTGCTTAGTCAGGCTACACGTCACACGTCACACGTCACACGCCACTCCTGCCCCTGAAAGTCACGTAGTTAATCATTGCCCTTCTTCATCCCGCACTTTGTATATTTAGTTACCAAGCTTGGACTGACCCTAACCCCCCTTGTCAACGCCGCATAAACATCAGACTGGCTGTCCCCTTACGGACGTCCCAGTACCTAACACTGAGTTACGGACCACGGAGTATCGACCCAGGTCTCCAACGAGATCATCCGGCATGATAGCACAGCTGTGACACAACAATACCGATGTGGCCTTTTTAGGCTGTAGAAGCCACAATTTTAGTCCTATTCACATCTGCGTCTCGTATAATCTTCTCCAGCAGAATATTAAAGAGATCACACGATAGGCTGTCTCCTTGTCTGAAACCTCGTTTGGTATTAAATGGTTCGGATAGATTCTTCCCTATTTTTACTGAGGAACGCAAGTGTCATCCTGTAGAGTCTTATTCATTTTGCAGGGATATCAAACTCAGACATGGCTTGAAATACCTTTGAACGTAAAGGAGTATCGAAGACGGCTTTGTAGTCAACAAAGAGATGGTAGGTGTTGATTTTTCCTTCTCGCGTCTTTTCCAGGATTTGGCGCAGTGTGAATATCTGGTCTAGGGTGGATTTACCAGGTCTAAAGGCGCATTGATAGGGCCCAATTATCTCATTGACTTTAGGTTTTAATCTTTCACACAGTACACTCGAGAATATCATGTATGCGATGGGGAGGAGACTTATTCCTCTGTAGTTGCCACATTCCGCCTTGTCTCCTTTCTTGTGTACGGGACATAGTATGCTGAGGTACCAATCATCGGGTATGCGTTCTTCTAACCAGATTGCGCAGATAAGCTGATGCATACGTGTCGCCTCCGCTGTTAAATAGTTCATCGGGTAACCCGTAGGCTCCTGCTGCCTTGTTGTT
>NC_081554.1:32800247-32905247 GCF_963082655.1 Stomoxys calcitrans | reverse complement strand
TTGGGCTGATTAGTCGTTATAGAGTAACGGAGATTTTAAAATATATGGGAGTTATATAACATTTGTAGACGTCAAATAAAACACCTCGTGCCAAATTTTGTAAAGATCGGACCAGAATTGTGGCTTCTACAGCCTTGAAGGGCTATATCGGATGAAAAATATATATGCCGGAGCAGAGCGTGGAGCGGAAAAAAGGTATCCGCTCCGGATTCCTGATAGAAAAATTGATCGATTATGGACGTAAAAGTCTACTTCGATTAATCGATTATAAAACGTTGTATAAATCCAACCATACGATGGGGGTATACTTATTTTGTCATTCTGTTTGAAAAAATGCAAATTTTGCCCATGAACATTCCACTAAGGAACAGGGGCAAACTTCTTACATATCAATATCAATGAGTGCAGTCCGACGTCCATCTGTCCGTCCGTCTTTCCGTCCGTCTTTCCGTCCGTCTTTCCGTCCGTCTTTCCGTCCGTCTTTCTGTCCGTCTTTCCGTCCGTCTTTCCGTCCGTCTGTCCGTCCGTCTGTCCGTCCGTCTGTCCGTCCGTCTGTCCGTCCGTCTGTCCGTCTGTCTGTCCGTCTGTCCGTCCGTCTGTCCGTCCCTCTGTCTGTCCGTTTGTCCGTCCGTTTGTCCGTCCATCTGTCCGTCCGTCAGACCGTCTGTACGTCTTTCCGTCCGTCCGTCCGTCCGTCTGTCCGTCTGTCTGTCCGACCGTCTGTCCGTCCGTCCGTCTGTCTGTCGAAAGCACGCTGAGTTTCGAAGGCATAAAGTTATCCGCTTGGAATTGTGCACTTA
Organism: Stomoxys calcitrans; assembly: GCF_963082655.1. NCBI lineage: Eukaryota > Metazoa > Arthropoda > Insecta > Diptera > Muscidae > Stomoxys > Stomoxys calcitrans. Next base: position 32,904,447 of record NC_081554.1, on the reverse strand, counting down.
TACTTCTTATTAGTGTAGGTCGGTTGGGATTGTAAATGGGCCATATCGGTCCATGTTTTGATATAGCTGCCATATAAACCGATCATGTATCTTGACTTTTTGAGCCAATATAGGGAGTAATTCTTTTCTGATTGGGCTGGAATTTTGCATGACGTGTTTTGGTATGACTTTCAACAAGTGTGCTAACAATAGTTCAAATCGGTCCATAACCTGATATAGCTGTCATATAAACCGATCTGGGGTCTTGACTTCTTGAGCCACTAGAGGACGCAATTATTATCCATTTGGGCTGGAATTTTGCATGACGTGTTTTGTTATGACTTCCAACAACTGTATTAAGAATGTTTCAAATCGGTCCATAACCTGTTGTAGCTCCCTTTTAAACCGATATGGGATCTTGACTTCTTGAGCCTATAACGGGCGCAAGTATTATACGATTTGCCTGAAATTTTGTACAACGACTTCTCTCACGACCTTTAACATACATGTCGAAAATGGCATGAATTGGTTTATAGCCTAGTACAGTTCGCTTATAAACTGATCTTCCTATTTTTATTCTTCAGCCCCTAAAGTGCGCAATTCTTACAAGATTTGGCTGCAATTCTACACAAAGACTTCTACTATGGTCCGAAATGAACCAGATCTTGATATTGTTCCAATAACATAGCAATTATTTTCTTTTATCCTTTGTTTGCCTAAAAAGAGATACCGTGGCAAGAGCTCGACATATGCGATCCTTGGTGGAGGGTATATAAGATACGGCCCCGCCGAACTTGGCACGCTTTTACTCGTTTTTGCTGAAAATTTTAAAAGGCTGGATGTCTAAGACAAATACCTCTTAAGTTTCGCCAGTTTTTCTGATGTTCTCACCGGAATTTAATGCCGAATAGGATTGAATTCTTTTAAAATACCCATTAAAATTTAATTTCGCTTACAACTTATATCGTTAAAGTCAGAAAACATCGTTTGTTTCCACAAACTTGCTATTAATGCCCTTAGTATGTCATATAAATTGTTTGGATCGGCATAGCAAAGAGAATTCAAGTTATTTCTTTCTATTACAATGCTTTGTTAACTTTTGAGCTAATTGATGTTGCAATTTTTTTTTCTTTAATGACACGTAATTCGCAACACTTTTTCCATTTGAAATAAATGGGAATTTGGAGTAATCTTCAACATTTAATTTTTTCGAATCTCTCTTTTATGGCCATAGAAATTAAATTAATTTTTATCAGATGTTGCTCGATTGATATTTATTTCAGTGATATTTCGTCTTCGATAACGAAATTATCTCTGAACGAAAAAGTTTTCACAACTTTGGCAAAATATGCACCAATTGTCGGAAAACGTATGGCCTATTTAAGACAACCAATTAAGACAATTAATGATATGATATCAAGCGTTTCTTTTGTTTGGCAAGAATAACTTTTATTTCCAACACTTTTGCGCAGCCAGCAAGTGGGGAGAGAAGTTTGAATGCCTAGAAGTTGTTGGCTTGTAGCTGATGCTAATGGTGGTACATGAAGTTTAATTGGAATATTCTCAGGCCGTAAGATATCAATAAACAAATGGAACTTGCCAGCAAATGGCAACGAAAGATGAGCCTTCTGGTCTTCCTAAGATGAAGATCAAGCATAAGAAATGGCCATAAAGAGAAAAAAAAGTCAATTATGCAGTTTTGAGACTCTATCCCCTGCTCACAGCCAGCCAGCTAGCCAGCTGAAAGCGAAGTTTCTAATAAGTTGTTATTTTTCTTTTTTTTTCATGCTTTTTCATCCTCTTTGGCCATATTGATAGCCATGTCCCCCTTTGTCTTGTGAATTGAATAGTCATGTTCGGGACATCCAATATTACCCGGTGATGACTGTTCGAACATTGAACAGATGAACATTCCTTGAGCCACTTCATTATGCTTCAGTGAATCTCGCTTAGTTTCCCCCAGAGACAAAGCCTTAAATTGTAATTGTGAACTTAAAGGAATGGCTAAGGGAAAAAGTTAATTGGAAAAAGAGAAACCAACTCAGCTTGAAACCCCTCTCAATAACGACCAACTAACCTTCTTCATAGTGAATATCAAGATGGGGGATATTTGAGTAGCATCCATTGGTTTCAATAACGTTGATTTAATTTGAAAATAAATCTTCCTACACACCGAAACAAAACAACAACAACAAAAAAAAAATGGTTTTATTTATATCTTCAAGTTACAGCAAAATGTATTTTAGTTTCGATTTCTTAGTAAAGTAAATTTAATTTGATTGGAAATGGAAATAGTTCAACATGCAATGAAAACATCAAATGTCCAGTAATATTGGAATATATTGCTCAAGTATTATTATTTATACCCACCACCGAAGGATGGGGTATATACATTTTTTTTTCATTCTGTTTGCAACACATCGAAATATGCATTTCCGACCCCATAAAGTATATAAATTCTTGATCAGCTTAAAAATCTAAGACGATTTAGCCATGTCCTTCCATCTGTCCGTCCGTCCGTCTGTCCGTCCGTCTGTCCGTCCGTCTGTCCATCTGTCCGTCCGTCCGTCTGTCCGTCCGTCTGTCCGTCCGTCTGTCCGTCCGTCTGTCCGTCCGTCTGTCCGTCCGTCTGTCCGTCCGTCTGTCCGTCCGTCTGTCCGTCCGTCTGTCCGTCCGTCTGTCCGTCCGTCTGTCCGTCCGTCTGTCCGTCCGTCTGTCCGTCCGTCTGTCCGTCCGTCTGTCCGTCCGTCTGTCCGTCCGTCTGTCCGTCCGTCTGTCCGTCCGTCTGTCCGTCCGTCTGTCCGTCCGTCTGTCCGTCCGTCTGTCCGTCCGTCTGTCCGTCCGTCTGTCCGTCCGTCTGTCCGTCCGTCTGTCCGTCCGTCTGTCCGTCCGTCTGTCCGTCCGTCTGTCCGTCCGTCTGTCCGTCCGTCTGTCCGTCCGTCTGTCCGTCCGTCTGTCCGTCCGTCTGTCCGTCCGTCTGTCCGTCCGTCTGTCCGTCCGTCTGTCCGTCCGTCTGTCCGTCCGTCTGTCCGTCCGTCTGTCCGTCCGTCTGTCCGTCCGTCTGTCCGTCCGTCTGTCCGTCCGTCTGTCCGTCCGTCTGTCCGTCAGTCTGTCCGTCCGTCTGTCCGTCCGTCTGTCTGTCCGTCCGTCTGTCTGTTGAAATCACGCTACAGTCTTTAAAAATAGAGCTATTGAGCTGAAATTTTGCACAGATTCTTTTTTTGTCCATGAGCAGGTTACGTTTGAAGATGGGCTATATCGGACTATATTTTGATATAGCCCCCATATAGACCGTTCCGCCGATTTGTCGGTTTGACACAGTTGTTGAGAGTCATAACAGAACACCATCCCAATTGGACAAAAATTTTGGCTTCCATGGGCTCAAGAAACCAAATCGGGAGATCGGTTTATATTGGAGCTATATCATGTTCTTCAACGATTTGACCCGTACTTAACGCAGTTTTTGGGACTTATAACAAAACACTATGTGAAAAACCAGTAAGGAAGGTCAGAAGTTGGGCGGTGCCGACTGTATAATACCTTACACCTACCCTATACACACAATGTGGGACCAATATCCAATTCTGAACCAATTTTGATTTACTTCGGCGAGCAAATATGTTCAAACTGTAAAAACTACGGTTGACAAATGACAACATTATGAGAAATTACCCAAAATCTGACAAACATATATATGGGAGCTATATCTACTTCTGAATCGATTTCGAGAAAAACTTCTCAGATAATGTAGTAGTCGTCGAGAAAAGCATTGTGCAAAATTTTGGCAAGATTGGTCAAACAATGTCCTTGCAGTGGCTCTTGGGGTGAAAATCTGGCCATACACATATAGGACAGCTATATCTAAATCTGGGCCAATTTCTATAAAATTCACCAATTATATTGAGAGTCATAAGAAAATCCTTCCTGCAAAATATCGACAGAATCGTTTAACAAATGAGCACTTTTTTGCAATATTTCTCAAAATCGGACGAACATATATATGAGAGCTATACCTAAATCGTAACCGATTTCGAGCAAACTCCTCAGATACTGTGGCAGTCGTCAAGGAAAGCGTTTTGCAAAATTTTGGCAAGATTGGTCAATAAATGTGCTTGCAGTGGCTCTAGGAGTGAAAATCGGGCGATATATATTTTATATATATATATATATATATATATATATACTTATATATATATATATATATATATATATACTTATATATATATATGTATATATATATATATATATATATATATATATATATATATATATATATATATATATATATATATATATATATATATATATATATATATATGAGAGCTATACATAAATCTGAACCGATTTCCATGAAGTTTATCAGTAATCGTTCCTGCCAAATTTCGAGAGAATAGGTTAACAAATGACCACTTTATTGCATTATTACTGAAAATTAGCCGAACATATATATATGGGAGCTCTATCCAGATCTGAACCGATTTTTTCCAATTTCAAAAGGCTTTCTCTCGGGGCCGAAAAACATGCCCATACCAAATTTTAAGACGATTGGATGAAAACTGCGACCTGTACGGACATAGCTAAATCGAATCAGAAGGTGATTCTGAGTCGATCGGTATACTTATCAATGGGTCTATCTCTCATCCTTCTGGGTGTTACAAACTAATTCACTAAATTATAATACCCTGTACCACAGTATTGGTGTAGGGCATAATTTCAGCAAAATTGCACAAAAATTTTGGCTTCCATGGGTTCAAGAAGTCCAATCGGGAGATCGGTTTATATGGGAGATACATCCAAATCTAAACGACCGATATGGCCTATTTTCAAACCCCAACGACCTGCATCAATATAAAGTATCTGTGCAAAATATCAAGCTGCTAGCTCTACGCCTTCGACCACTATCGTGATTTCGGTTGAAAGTTTGCTCAAATACTTTATATTTATGTAGATCGTTAGGGATTGCAAATGGGTCATATCGGTACAGATTTGGATATAGCTGCCACATAGACCGATTTCCAGATTTGACTTTTTAAGCCCCTGGAAGCCTCGCTTTTCATCCGATTTGGCTGAAATTTTGTACATGGTGTTCGATTATGACTACCAACAACTGTGCCAAGCACGGTTCAAATTGGTCAACAATATGATATTGCTCCCATATGAACCGATCTCCCGATTTAACTTCTTGAGCCCTTAAAAGCCGCGATTTGTATCCGATTTGGCTGAAATTTTGCATATAGTGTTCTGTTATGACGCGGTCTAAATCTAGATATATTGGGTTGCCCAAAAAGTAATTGCGGATTTTTTAAAAGAAAGTAAATGCATTTTTAATAAGACTTAGAATGAACTTTAATCAAATATACTTTTTTACACTTTTTTTCTAAAGCAAGCTAAAAGTAACAGCTGATAACTGTCAGAAGAAAGAATGCAATTACAGAGTCACAAGCTGTGAAAAAATTTGTCAACGCCGACTATATGAAAAATCCGCAATTACTTTTTGGGCAACAAATAGCTTCCATATTTTTGCAGAATCCATGGTGGTAGGTTCCCAATTCTCGGCCCATCCGAACTTAGCGTTTCTCCAGGATTCGAACCCAGGCGTTCAGCTTCATAGGCGGACATGCTAACCTCTGCGCTACGGTGCCCTCCACTTTATTTAGCAGGCCTTATACAAACGGCATGATGAGATAAGCATTTGCTTGTCCAGTGGTAGTGGGTATAAAAATCAAAACTTTATCGAGCGGTTATTCTTCGTCCTCAATGGTTAAGCGACCATAATTTAGTTTAGGTTGAAACAAGTTTGATTGGTGTAATGTCTCTAGAATGTTGCCCATGGCTTACCAAATCAATACGTCATTCAAATTTCCCTTGTGAAAGTAACATCATCGAACATTACTCACATAATTTGTTTTTTGCTTACATGCCATTTAGACACAATGAGAATCTTTCACACCAGGACCTATAGTGAAGGTCTTTTCAAAATTTATATTTTTCCAATATTTTTTCAACGAAAAAAAAAAAAAAATATTTTTTGGTATATCGATTGTTGAACTTTTATTTATCATTGAAACTTTTACCTTAAGGTAGCGCAATAGTTTCCACAGTTTTGCATTTGTATTTAGTTTTCAGGTGTTACCTTGTCGTTATTTTCGTCTATTCCATTGGATCATCGTTAGTATTTTTCATGTGCAAAGTAAAACTTCTTATCTCTGCGGAAAATATACGTACGTACTTTAAATAAACATAGAATTTATTTCATTTTAATATCGTTCTTAGTGAAAATTACTGTTGTAGTATCGCAGCACGTATGTACGAATAGTTCTGAGGAAACTCAATACGCCTGAATGCCTCTATAAGGTGTGTTGGTAAGATTTCATGCATGTGTACTGCTACAGCATGTCAAGTGGGCTTTCTGTACAGTGTAAGTGCGTGTGTGTGTGTGTGTGTGCGTGTACAACTGGAAATGGTACATCAGTTCATAAAAGGTAAGTTAGCAAAGGTGCTGGTGTGTATGGCTGTATGTGTTTGAGTGTGTAAAATTCACAAGTGAAACTTTTCATGGCTTGTACAACATCTATGCTGTAAAATAGAAAAACAACGGGAACAAAACTACAGAAAAATCCCCTTCGTAAGTAGGCCACAAATGTTCAATGGTTGGTTTAACTTCACAATTTTTTGTTGTTGTATAAATCTAGGGTGTGACTGGGAGTTGGTGTTATTGCGAATATTGTGTATTTTCTTTGAACGCTTCATGTGTGAGTAGGGAATGCGTTTCGTTTTTCTCGCAAACAGTCAGGTTAAAATGATCTCTGCATGGAAATCCGTCCGTCTGTCTGTTGATATCACGCTACAGTCTTAAAAAATTGAGATATTGAGCTGAAACTTTGCTTGGATTCTTTTTTTGTCCATAGGCAGATTAAGTTCGAAAATGGGCTATATCGGACTATATCTTGATATAGCCCCCATATAGTTCGATCCGCCGATTTAAGGTCTTGGGGCCATGAAAGCCCCATTTATTATCCGATTTTGCTGAAATTTGGGACAGTGAGTAGGGTTAGGCCCTTCGATATCCATCTTCAATTTGACCCAGATCGGTCTAGAATTGGATATAGCTGCCATATAGACCGATCTCCCGATTTAAGGTTTTGGGCCGTAAAAAGCGCATTTATTGCCCGATTTCGAAGAAAATTTGTGTCAGTGAGTTGCGTTAGGCGCTTCGATATCCATCTTCAATTTGATTCTGATCCGTTTAGTTTTGGATATAGCTGCCATTTGGACCGATTTCTCGATTTAATGTTTTTGGCCCATAAAAAGCGCATTTATTGTCCGATGTCGCCGAAATTTGGGACAGTGAGTTGTAATAGGCCCTTCGATATCTTTTAGCAATTTGACCCAGATCGGTCCAGATTTGAATATGGCTGCCATGTAGACCGATTTAAGGCGTTGGGTCCATAAAAGACGCTTCTATTGTCCGTTTTCGCCGAAATTTGGGACAGTGAGTTGTCTTAGGCCCTTCGACATCCTTTGTCAATTTGGTTCAGATCAGTCCAGATTTGGATATAGCTGCCATATAGTCCGATCAATCAATTTAAGGTCTTGGGGCCCAAAAAGGCGCATTTATTCTCCGATGATACCGAAATTTGAGAGAGTGAGTTAGGCTCTTCGATATCTTTCTGAAATTTGGGCAAGATCGGTCCAGATTTGGATATAGCTGCCATACAGACCGATCTCTCGATTTTAGGACTTAAAACTCGATATATAATCTGATTTCGCTGAAATTTGTCACAGTACTTATGTTAGGCTTCTCGACATCCGTTGCGTATATGGTTCAGATAGGTTTTCATTTGTATATGTCTGCTTGTTAGGAGAAAAATGAAATCGGCAGATCAGTATATAGCCTAGTCTTCTCACGATCTGGATTTCGCCGTCCTACCGTCAGTTTTGCTGTTACACAGTGTTGCATGCGCATTCGTCGCCCACATCCCTAACTCGGATTGCGTCGACCCGAAAGACTTCGGGTTAACCAAGCTTATTGACGGCAGTCCTCTGGCCTTCACCGCCAAATCATCTGCCCTTTCATTTTTCCTTACTCAGTTATGGCCCGGCACCCAAACGTAGAGGATTTTTCCATCCTCAGAGAAGGCGTTATTCTCCTTCTTACGCTGGAAGACTGTTTGTGACCTTACCGTCCTGATGTTCAGACTCGACGTCCTCGGGTTAGCACCACACCACTTCACGCATTCCGGATCGCCCGGATCCCGCCTGCAGGACCGTTTTATGGTCAGGCAGTCTAAAAAAGGGGTAACAAATGCGCCTTTAATGGGCTCAATACCCTTTTTCGTCAGATTACTCTATATGGCAGTTATATCTAAATATGGTTTAGTTTTCCTCGCTCAGAACTTAAGCTGCGTAAGGACAACATTCGTTCATAATTTTTGCTCAATATGTGTACTTTTTAATGCTCTGACGTGATTACAACTGACAGAAGGACGGACGGACAGACAGACACACGAACATCGTTAAGTGGTCTCAATAATTTTATGACAATTAAACATTGATGAGCCGGAAATGGATACTTCGACTTGGTGCAAATGGACACAATTGCAAAATAAATAAACCCCCTATCCCATGATGGTGGATATGAAACTTAACTAAAATTTTCCACATTGCCAGCCCTATCTCACTCATTCTCTGCATGGCTGAACTAAGGAGCTCTACTAGTCTCACAACAATTCAATTTAAGTTTATTTACAGTTTCCACCCTAAAAATGTGAAAATGAAATTTGTTTCCTTTAATTTAATTTTTATGTGAAGAAATTGTGAAATATGTTTACATTTAAGTCCATAAAAATTATTGAACCTTGCATATAGACATTTTTGTTATGAACGAATTGAATACAAAAGAAATGGGAAGTTAGATGGAGAAGTAATTTCGAATTGGAAGTAAATTGATTTATCAGCACATCGATAAATTGAATACCGAATCCTTAAAGTTTATTAAGTCTTAATTGTGGTAGAATTGTAAAAAATGCCCATTTAACTGTATAACCATCTTTCTACTAAAAGATGGGCAGCTCAATTTTTTTTAAACATATAAATTTTTGAATGGCATAACTTGAAGAGGTAGATATGATATAATATGAACGATGCAGTAAAAAGCATTTAAATTGTGTTTCATATTAGTTTACTTGTTTATGAGCTCAAGGGTGAGTTCTGTATTTTCTTGGAAATTCCTTGTTATGCAGTGAAGCAATAATGCTTTGCAATGCAGCAAGGATTTTAAAAGAAACCCTTCAATAAATGCCTTATTGATTGCATTGCCTTCATATATTTTTCAAACTGATACATTTTTAACCCTATTATTAACCTCTTGGTGCCTCATTGGCCTCTTCTTCTTTATAATTCATTGCAATTAAAGGGTGAACTCAGGGTGATTAACAGCATTGTGGTGCTAACACCCAAGCTGCTAAGGAGAGACATTACATTTAAATCATTAAAATGACGAGAACTTTTTTTAACCCCCACCATAGTCTAGGCTTGCTTTTATTTTAGAAATCTCCAAGATAATTTGCTTTACTTTTTAAGTAGCTTGCATTTCACTGGAAAATATTACAAAGGTGCTGAAGGTGTTTCTTGGCATTTAAAATAATATGAGAAAGTTAGAAGGATTTTTCAACGAAAGGAAGATTGTTGGCTTCAGTAACCAAGAACTTTGTTTAGCTTTGGCGGAGTAATACCTTCTTCACCTTTGCTTTGAGTAAAATCAGTTTAGCTTTCAAAGTCGAGGAAGTAAAGCAGGATAATTTGTCCTTTAGAATCGCATTAAAGGAATAAACAAAAATGTCAGTCAAGTTTTTTGACAATGTTAAAAAAAGAATTTTGTTTTGAAAAACTTTTCAAATTTTTGTTGATTTGAATTTAGATTAAAAAAAGTTTTGTTTTTATGTGTGTATATCTGTAGATATATAACCAGTAACGAAAAGCAAAAGTCGGGCGGAGCCGACTATATAATACCCTACACCACCGAGTTTATGTACTGCTTTAAAAACATGGAATCTATGCTGAAATCTAATCAGACTTTTATTAGATTTATATTTATACCCTTTATATTATTCATAATTATACCCACCACCGAAGGATGGGGGTATATTCACTTTGTCATTCCGTTTGCAACACATCGAAATATCCATTTCCGACACTATAAAGTAAATATAATCTTGATCAGTGTAAAAATCTAAGACGATCTAGCCATGTCCGTCCGCTTGTCTGTTGAAATCACGCTACAGTCTTTAAAAATGGAGATATTGAGCTGAAACCTTGCTCAGATTCTTTTTTTGTCCATAAGCAGGTTAAGGTGGGCTATAACGGACTATATCTTGATATAGCCCCCATATAGACCCATCCGCGATTTAGGGTCTTAGGCCCATAAAGCCACATTTATTATCCGATTTTGATGAAATTTGGGACAGTGAGTTGTGTTAAGCCCTTCGACATCCTTCGTTAATATGGCCCAGATCGGTCCAAATTTGGATATAGCTGCCATATTGACCGATCCTCCGATTCAGGGTCTTAGTTCCATAAAAGCCACATTTATTATCCGATTTTGATGAAATTTGGGACAGTGAGTTGTGTTAGACCCTTCGACAACCTTCTTCAATTTGGCCCTGATCGGTCCAGATTTGGATATAGCTGCCATATAGACCGATCCGCCGATTTAGGGTCTTAGACCCATAAAAGCCGATTTTGATGAAATTTGGGATAGTGAGTTGTGTTAGACCCTACGACAACCTTCTTCAATTTGGCCCTGATCGGTCCAGATTTGGATATAGCTGCCATATAAACCGATCCTCCAATTTAGGGTCTTAGACCCAAAAAAGCCACATTTATTATCCGATTTTGATGAAATTTTGCCAGTGAGTTGTGTTAGATCCTTCGACAACCTTCTTCAATAAGGCCCTGATCGGTTCAGATTTGGATATAGCTGCCATATAGACCGATTTCTCGATTTAAGGTTTTGGGCCCATAAAAGGCGCATTTACTGTCCAATGTCGCCGAAATTTGGGAAAGTGCTTTGTGTTAGGCTCTTCGACAAATATCTGCAACTTGGCCCAAATCGGTTCAGATTTGGATATACCTGTCATGTGGACCGATATCTCGATTTGAAGTCTTGGCCCCATAAAAGGCGCATTTACTATCCGATTTTACTGAAATTTGACACAGTGACTTATGTTAGACTTTTCGACATCCGTATCGTATATGGTTCAGATCGTTTTACTTTTAGAGGTAGCTACTGTACTTATTAATATTTGGTCGAAATCGGAACATATTTCGATATAACTGCTATGGGACATAAGGTATGCAATTTTAACCGGATTTTGATAAAAGGTGATTTACATATGTACCCGAGGTGGTGAGTATCCAAAGTTCGACCCGGCCAAACTTAACGCCTTTTCACTTGTTTGATATCGGATGGGGGGCAAACCCTCTCCCTTTCCCCAAGAGCAAGGAGATCGAGCGAACTGCTCAAATACGAACAGCATACCTATGCCTAGAGAAGGTAGATGGAGATTGCCCTGCACGTGCATAAAATAGAAGAATCCTTCGATGACAAGACGTACACATTGGCACCGTCTTGTTGAAACCACATGTCATGCAAGTCAAGCTCTTGCACTTTGGGCAACAAAAATGTTAGATATCATCTTACGATAGCGCTTACCATTCACAGTTACGTTACGATTCACATCATCTTTGAAGAAGTACGGTCCAATAAAAGTCCACCATCCCATTACCGCACTAAACTGAACACGAAGCGAATAGAAAAACTATTTGTCTTATTTGTTAACCAGTGTAATAAACTTAAAACACTTTCGGGTACATGGGTGCGTATGGAAAATATGTTGCTTCTGCTATGTAACCCATACGCACCATGGTACTATTAATAAATAGTTAGTGGATAAAATTTATAAATATTTTGTGGATATTGTTAATGAAGGCGACCACAGGGCAGAGGTTAGCTGATCGCCTGGGTTCAATCCTGCTGAGAACATCAGAATTTTTTTCGGCGGTGGTTATCCCTTCCTTATGCTGGGGACATTTGAGAAGCACTATGCCTTGAAAAAACTTCTCCCCAAAGAGTTGCCGCACTGCTGCACTCCGTTCGGACTTCGCTATAAAAAGGAGGTCCCTTGTCATTGAGCTAAAACTTGAATCGGACAACACTTATTGATATGCGAGAAGTTTGCCCCTGTGCCTTAATATTCAAGGGCAGTTTGTCTGTTGAATTCATGCTAGAGTCTTTCAAATGAGGGTAGTGAGCTGAATCTTTGCATAGATTCTTTTTATTCCATAGGCAGTTTATGTTCAAAGACGGACAATATCACTCCATTCTAGCGATTTGAGGTATTTAGCTGAAATTTGGTATAGCGAATTGTGTTAGGACAATTCCGATTGCTAAATATCGAATATTAATTTCAGACGCCATAAGGTATACATATTCTTGACCGTCGTAAAAATCTAATCTTAACAAGTAAAAGCGTGCTAAGTTTGGCCGGCCCGAATATTGGGTACATAACCCCATGGATTCTGCTAAAAATGGGCCCTTATAGACTGAGCTTGTTTTTGAATTATTTTGGTGTCAAGAAGTCATGTAGGGATATTGGTACTCAGGGGGCCTATATCACCATTGACTTATTATTGACTTATTCGGATAAAACTTGGCACTTAGCCGTAAGTCATAAGGTAGGGTTTTGGGCCAAATTTCAGCTAAATCAGATGAAAATTTACGCTTCTAAGGGCTGAAGAAGTCAAATCTGGGCATCGGTTTATATCGGGGCTATTACTGTGTATTGAACGATTCAGGTCGTACTAGGCATGGATATTGGAAGTCATAACTCAAGTCATTGTTACAAATTTCAGCAAATCGGACGAATATAGAGACTTCTAAGGGCTAATGAAGTCAAGTCCGGGGATTGGTTTATATGGGGGCTATATCTGTTTATAAGCTGTCTCGGATCATACTTGGCATGAATATTGAAAGTCATAACTCAAGTCTATGGTCTAAATTTCAGGCAAATCGAATGAAAATTGAGGCTTCTAAGGGCTCAAGATGTCAAATCCGGGGATCGGTTTATATGGGGGCGATATCTGTTTATAAACCGATTAAAATAATACTTGGCATGAATGTTGCAAGTCATAATTCAATACGTTTTTCCAAATTTTAGCCAAATCAGATGAAAATTGAGGCTTCTAGGGGCTCCAAAAGTCAAATCGGGGGATCGGTTTATGTGGCGGCTATATCTAAATCCTAACCGATATGGCCCCTGAGCAATTCTCAATGACCAACATCGAAAAGAAGTATCTGTGCAAAATTTCAAGAGGCTAGCCTTATGCGTTCGACCGCTATCGTGATCTCGACAGACGGAAGGACGGATGGACAGACATGGCTAGATAGCCTCAGAATGTCGAGACAATCCAATATGTATGTATATACCTTATGGCGTATCAGATTAATATTTCGAGTTGTTACAAACGAATGACTAGCTAAGTAAACGAAGCGAAGAGCCAAACTCTTTACCTTATTTGTTTAACAGTGTAATAAACTTAAAAAAAACTTTCCTGTACATGGGTGCGTATGGACAATATGGTAGGTCAGCGATGTAGCACATACGCACCATGGTACTAATAAAATTTATGAATATTTAGTGGATATTTTTTATGAAGGCCACCCTAGGACAGAGGTTAGCTATTTGCTTTGGGCACTGCACGCCTGGGTTCAAACCTGCTGAGAACATCAGGAAAATTTTCGGCGGTGGTTATTCCTTCCATATGCTGCAGACATTTGAGAGGCATTGTGCACTTAAAAATCTTCTCCCCAAAGAGGTGTCGCACTGCTGCGAGAACTCCGCCCCTGTTTCTTAATGAAATCTTCATGGGTCGTCTGTCAGTCTGTCTGTTGAAATCATGCTACAGTCTTAAAAATGTGGATGGTGAGCTGAAATTTTGCACAGATTCTTTTTATGTCCACATGCAGGTAAATTTCGAAGACCCGCAATATAGCTCTAATCTCGCGATTTGATGTATAATGACCATAAAAGGCACATTTATTGTCTGATTGAGCTGAATTTTGGTATAGCTAGTTGTATAAGGCCAATTCCGTTAGCAACACATCGAAATATCTATTTCCGACCCTATAAACGCCTTAATCGTCGTAAAAATCTATTCGTAAAAATTGATCATGGGTAGACCATCTGTCTGTTGAAATTACACTACAGTCATTTAATATAGAGATATTGAGCTGAAACTTTATACAGATGATTTTTTTTTTTGTGTATATGCAGGTTAAGTTCGAAGGTGGGCTTTATCAGAATATATCTTACTATAGCCAATATATAGACCTATCTGCGATTCAAGGTCTTAAGTCCATTAATGGCACATTTATTATTCGATTCCGCCAAAATTTGGGACCGTGAGTTGCGTTAGGCCTCTCGATATCCTTGTTTGATACGGTCCAGGATATAGCTACCATATAGTCCGATCTCTTGATTTAAGGTCTTGGGCCCATAAAAGGCGTATCTATTGTCCTATTTTGCTGGGGACTCAAATAAAAGGTATTCGGGAGTAGGAGTGCACCGATAAGGACAATACGGGTATCAATTGAAAAGTATAAGGGAGCAGATAACGAATCTGGCATATAAATTCAAGGCGAAGTGTAGAGTTTCACCTCACCCCCACAAAAACGCCCAAAATAGCCACATTAGCCAGTCACAAGTATGTGTGACTCGGTTTGTATTTGCTCTATAGAGTGAAAACCGGCAGAACCGATGTTCTCGAAATTTTCGCATATTGTATAGGTTGGTCTGGAAGGAAACATAGGCTATATAATTTTTCGGTATCGAAAGGGGGACGGACCCTCCCCTTATGCCAAAAACATAACTCAAAATCAAAAGTGGAACGATCGGGACAATATAGGTATCAAATGAAAGGTATTGGAGAGTAGAATATGAATATGGTATTAAAATTGGGTCCAAATAACCAGTGCCAACCCCCCCCCAATCCCAAAACTTCTCTAAACAGATATATTCGAAGTTCGTGTTAAAATGGGACCCAAATGAAAAGTATTAGGCAGTAGATTACAAATGTGGCATACAACCTTAGGTCCAAGTAATGGGAGGTCGCCCAACCTCAAATACCCCCAAATGGGCACATTAGCCGACCATGACTATATGGGACTCAAATGAAAGGTACTTGGGAGTAGATTATGAATATGGCATTAAAATTTTTGTTCAAGCCAAGGTGGTGCTTTTCCTCATAGAGGTACGTCATGTGGGTTTTTTGACCCAAAACACCCTCCAAACGGTTCATATTTACTGGTCATGGTTATATGGGGCTAAAATTTAAGGGATTTGGAAGTGCAGCACGAATTTGATATCAATATTTGGGTCGAAATGTCTGAGGTGCCATCCCTTTCCTAATGAGAACATTATCCTAAGGAAGAACATTACCACTAGGAACCGAGAAGGGGCAAATTCTCACACATCATCGAAGTGACCTTTTTTTATAGCCGAGTCTGAACGGCGTCACGCAGTTTGACACCTGTTTGGGGAAAATTGTTTTAAATGACCATACATGGCATTGTACCTCACAAATGTCGCCAACATTAAGAGGGGATAAACACCGCTTTGTCCGATGTTCTCGCCAGGATTCGAACGCGTTCAGCGTCATAGGCTACAATGCGATATCCATATTCGATATTGCGATATCCACATTCAGGGCGAAGTGTCCCGACCCCAAATAGATATTAGAGACTTAAAGAAGGCGCAGCGGAGCGGGCCCGGTTCGGCTAATCTGTCCTATAAACCGATCTCTCGATTTAAGGTCTTGGGCCTATAATAGGCACTTTTATTGTGAGATTTCACAGAAATTTGGTATTGCGAGTTGTGTTAGGCTCCACGTCATTCCTATTCAATACGGCGCAGACCGATCCCAATTAGGATATAACTGCCATATATTCCGATCACCCGATTAAAGGTTTTTGATCCCATAAAAGGTGATTTCATGTGACATGTGACACAGTGTAAGGCTCGAGATTCGTGTTCAATATGGTTCACATCGGTCTATATTTAGATCTTCCGATTTTAGTTCTTCGGCAGATAGTGTTTTTTTTATCCAAAGATTTTTGTACAATGAGTTGTGTTAGACACAGTCTTCCTGAGTATGGTGAAGACCGGACTATATAGCTGCCATGGGTTCATAAGTTTTGCATTTTTCATCGTATTATGACGAACAGTGGTTAATATGGCTATGCAAATTTGGGTAACGCCGACCGGCCTTTTTACTTGACTTATTATTCTATTTTACTGTAATTCGGTACTGTGTTTTGTGTTGTTGTACTTTTTAGACCATATCTTGACGAAATATGGTTAATGTTAAAATATCCTAGGAGGCGGGTATCCCATATTCTGCCCGTTCGAACTTAATGCATTTTTAGTTTTTACAACTTGTTTTGTTTTGTATTGATTTCCAACAAATACTTTTTTTTTGTCACTCTCATGTCAATGCTCCAGGCTTGTCATTACGTTAAACAATTGTGGCGTTGCTTTTTTTTGTCATATTTTTCATCACACATTATGACACCTACATAATTAATTTCATATTCATGTTCATCGTTGTGAATGGCCATAAAATTCATTCCATTATATCACTCATTACAAGGAGTATGATTATGGGCTTTTATTGGCCCTGTGTTTGCCCTGCTACATGTGTTGATTTAATTAATGAGCGTATTACAATAATAATAAGGATATACAAATAAAACCAACTAAGAATCTCAATAATTCCAGCATCG
This sequence comes from Stomoxys calcitrans, assembly GCF_963082655.1. Classification (NCBI taxonomy): domain Eukaryota; kingdom Metazoa; phylum Arthropoda; class Insecta; order Diptera; family Muscidae; genus Stomoxys; species Stomoxys calcitrans. The sequence goes on along the minus strand of NC_081554.1, from coordinate 32,887,628 downwards.
CATTATTGCGAATACACTCACACTCGTACATTGGTGAAGTTTACATTGACATTTTGTGCAAGTGAAACGGCTGAGAATTTTGCCATTAGCATAGTGAAACAAATTTAATTATGGGCTTTTTTGTATGCTAGTTTCTTGGGAGCTAGAGAATGCAGCTGCCTCTAAGGTATCAGATTTTCCCTTCAGGCTCGCTGGTAATAGGTCATCAAGCAATGTTTTAATATTATGACCAGCCATTAGTTATACAGGTTTTCGCAATACCACATTTGACTTCTCTCAACAGAACTTTAAGCAGCTTTAAATGCTAAGTTTGATATTTAATTAAAATTCTACTTTAAATCTCTGAATCCGAATCGAGTATATAATTTTTTTCTCTAGCACTGATGTTTAAATTTTTACTTGCGAATTGCTTAAACCAGGATAAACAGGTTATTGCTGGCTACCGCAAGCACACAACACAGTGAATGCTAAATACTTATACATGAAGCTTTTTACGACCATTAATGACGATAAGTTAAACAAACACCACTTGTGGATGTGTGTGTGTGTGTGTGTGTGTGCGTGTACGTTCCAAGCGTATCCTTGCAGAAATTTCTGTTTATACGAGTTATGGCCATTCTATTAAAATGTTTACCCGGCTAGAGTGGTTACGCTGGCTGTGTGCTGTGGTAGCTTTGGCATTCAAGAGGTTTGCGGTTTCATCACTTCAGCTGAGTTGGAGGCGGGTGACGAGTTCCGTATCACAGTCTACGAATGAATGGCTTTGACTTTTAGCCCTCGACTTAATGTCTCTACTAAGGATGTAATGTAAATTAACATCTTTGTTGATTTTGTTTTTTTTTTTGCTTTGTGCTCCCTTTCATTCTGGCTGCGTAATTTAATATTGCCTTTTGCTGTTAATGAAATATTTAATAAAAGACATGGAAGTGCCCCCAAAGAAGTGGAAATGGAATGTCGATAGCAACACTCTCCTTGCGTTGGGGTTCCACAAAGAAGTCGTTTAGGCAAATCTTGGCCATTGTTTGTGGTTAAGAGTTGACTTGTTGTCAGATAGGTTTTAATAGGCGCTGTTGTTATATCGCCCATGTTGGCGACAATTCAACTGAAATTTAATATGGTGGAAAGCAGACTTTAAGAGCTAAGTGTTGGTGCTGGTGTCAAATTTAATACAAATTAAGTAAAAACGAGTTAAATTTGGAGAAACTCATGGATTGCGCTGAAAATTTCCTCAATTAGATTAGTTTATATCCCGATTATTAGACCCTCCCCCATAGGATAGGGGTATAATATTTTCGTCATTATCTTTGTAGCTAAGGTTAGGTTTAAGTAGTACCATCAGACTCAAACGTTTTCGTCCAATGTGATACCACAGGGACAGAAGAAGAAAGATGCCTTCTAGTTCCTACCGTTGAACCATCCAGATCGCTTTCAACAACTTGCGAATGTTCACACCAGCTAAATCAGAAAGGTTCTCAAAGAAATTAGAGTGAACCTCACACAGAAGTTGCTCTATAGTCTCTTCTTCTTCGATGATCTCACAGCTTCTGCAAAGGTGTTACTGACAATCTTCAGTCTGTCAGCATGTTTGCCGATTAGACAGTGACCAGTCATGAGGGACACAATGACTTAGACTTAGACCTCCTCAAGTCTAGATTAGGCCACATAGTTTTGGAATGCTCACAGCTCCCTTTTCTGATCATCTATCATTCGTTGTCCTTCGGGTCTGAGCCTGAAAATTTGGCTTACATGTCGCTAGAGGCATACCCACAGATTCCAGTATCCTCGATATGTGTAGGGAGTTCCTAGTCTCGCAAGCTCGTCCGCTGTACCATTCCCTGGGATATTTCTATGGCCCGGCACCCAGAACAGGTAAATTTTTAACTGTTCAGCCATCTCGTTGAAAGATCTTTGTGTTCAGAAATACGTTCTCCAAGGATTTAATGGCTGTCTAAGATGATATTCATGTCAATCGTCGTTATGACTTTATATCATAGCCATTCCACTACTTCCTTAATTGCTAGGATCTCCTCTTGATACACACTGCAATGGTAGGGTGACCTTTTTGATATGACCAGCTCAAGATCTTTAGAGTACTCCTTAAAACTCACCTGGTCGTCTAGGTTGAAACCATCCGTATAGAAGTCTATGTAACTTCTGCTTCCAGGAATATCGTAGTTCCAATCGGTTTTATCAGGAATAGTGGTACAGTAGTTTTTTTTTCAAAATGAGGATCAGGCCAGTGTCCGTACCCGCCACATAACCAAAGGGAAAGCTCCCTTAACCTCACGGCTATGGTCGCAGCAATTTGTCTAGCCGCAATGTCCAGAAGCATTAGATGTAGGATTAAATTCAGAGCATCAGATGGTGTCGTCCTCAGTGCTGCTCTGATGCACAAGCAAGCCATCCTTTGGATCCGGTTTACTATTGAACAGAAGGGGGACTTTTGAAGCGTCATCCACCAGACCACAATACCATAGAGCATTATAGGTCTGACAACTGCAATGGCTCTCTTGCAGGTGTATAGTGCAAGAGTTGCCTTTCATGGCCTTTTCAAAATCTTGGATTTGAAGTTCAATTTCCTGTCCAGCAAAACACCCAGGCATTTTCCACTTTCTACAAATGGAATATTCTCTCCACCCAAGGTGACAGATGCCACTCTAGGTTGCTTGTGTCTCCTGCTGAAGAGAACTACTTCTGTGTTGCACAGATTTACACCTAGACCACTTTCCGTAGCCCACTTAGCTGTTGCACGAAGAGCTAACTGAAGTATATCTCTTAAAGTGCTGGGAAACTTTCCCCTTACCGCAATAGTCACTTCATCAGTATACGCGACCACTTTTACAGCTTTTTCTTCCAGAGACAACAATATATTGTTAATGGCTATATTCTTTGTAACATATCGAAATAATTACAACAAATGCAAATAGCAAATTTTGCCCATGACCATTCCAGTAGGGAACAGGGGCAAGCTTCTCACCTATCATTGAGTGCAGTCCCATTGAAGTTTAAGCTCAATGATACGGGGACTCCTTGTTATAGCCGAGTCCGAACGGCGGGCCGCAGTGCGACACCTCTTTGAAGAGAAGTTTTACATGGCATAGTACCTCACAAAAGTTGCCATCACTAGGAGGGGAAAACCAGGATTCGAACCCAGACGTTCAGCGTTATAGGCGGACATGGTAACTTCTGCCCTACGGTGGCCTCCTCCTCTGAGACCACACAAGGCAAACATATATTTTTGATCGTCTCTGACATTGGTCCGTCCATCTGTCCGTCCGTCTGTGGGTCCATCTGTCCGTCCGTCTGTCCTTCTCCGTCTGTCAAAAGCACGCAAACTATCGAAGATATATAGCTTGATTTAAGATCACTTAGGATTGTAAATGGGCCACACCGGTCCATGCTTTGATATGGCTGCTATATATATCGATCTAAGATCTTCACTTTTTGAGCTTGTCGATGGCGCATCTGCTATACGATTTATCTAAAATTTTGTATTAACTATGCCAAGTATGGTCCAAATCGGTTCATAACCCGATAAAGCTACCAATGTTGGACCTTGATTTCTAGAGCCTCTAGAGGGAGAATCCGAACCAGCTATGCAGAAGGGCTGAAAAGGTATTGCATATGGCATATGACTGGGCCAGACCCAGGGGTCTCAATGTTAATCCAGAGAAGACTGAAATGTGCCTGTTTACGAGGAAGACGAAGGTGGGACAATTTGACACACCACATTTCCTCAATAAAACGATTTCGATATCTGGCAAAGTCAAATACTTAGAATTGATCTTGGATAGGAAACCTAATTGGAGGTGTCACAATCAGGAGCGTACTGAGAAGGCTCACAGATGTTGGACACTAAGAAGACGGGCGTTGGCTGGAAATGGGGCCTGAATCCGAGAATAGTCCACTGGCTCTACAGGAGCGTGATTAGACCTATACTTACTTACGCCTCAGTAGTTTGGTGGACTGCTATGAAGAAAAAGTGCAACATAAGGACCATACAACAGCTTCAGAGTATATGTTGTTTTAGTGTTGGCGTATCAATAAGGACCACGCCCACTAGGGTATTTGAGACTATTCTAAATATCCGACCCATTGACATACAGATAACATGTGAGGCATTCAAAGCGGCTATGAGACTTAAAGCGATGGGTGAATGGATTAAGGATGGGAGATCCCTAATATTGACATCTGGAAGATCAGTTGCACAGATGGATCAATTGACATTGACAACCCAGGGACTGAGATCTGTTTTAGACTGCCTGACCTGATCACGGAATGCGTGAAGTTGTGTGGTCTTAACGCGAGGACATTAAGTGTGAACATCTTTACCGACAGTAAAATTGCCATAAGGGCAATAACAACCTGGACGGTAAGGACACGAACAGTCTTGCAGAGTAAGAAGAAGATAAACGAATTATCTGGGAATGGTTATAGGATGATGGTATAGGCGGAGCAATGAGAACCACGCGCTCTAGGGCATTGTAGATTTTTCTAGATATCCGGCCCGGGCATTGTAGATTTTTCTAGATATCCGGCCCATTGACATACAGATTAAGTGTGAAGCAGCCACTGCGGCTATGAGACTTAAGGCGATAGGAGAATGGATTGAGGATGGGAGCAGCTCATACCATCGCGGTATAATCGAGACCACGATAGGAAACCTGGAAGGAAGGGAAGAGGTTTCCGATCGGATAACTGAGACGACACATGTAAAGTGTTCCAAGTATGTCCTTCCTGTGATCTAATCTGATACAGGGCCCATACAAACCTGGAAGGAAGGGAAGCGAAGATGTTACCGATCGGATAACTGAGACGACACAAGTCGAGTGCGAGACACTGCTCGTTCCCAGTATGGTCTAAATCGGTTCATAATCTGATACAGGGCCCATACAAACCTGGAAGGAAGGGAAGAGGTTACCGATCGGATAACTGAGACGACACTTGAAGTCGAGTGCGAGACACTGCTTGTGCCAAGTATGGTCTAAATCGGTTCATAATCTGATACAGGGCCCATATAAACCATACAAAATGATAGAAAATCTGGAAGGTAGGGAAGAGGTTACCGATCGGATAACTGAGACGACACTTGAAGTCGAGTGCGAGACACTGCTTGTTACAAGTATGGTCTAAATCGCGGTATAATCGAGGAGACGATATGGATGGGTAGAGGTTTCCGATAGTAAACCTGAGACGATACTTGAGGTCGAGTGCGAAGCACTGATGCCAGCGGCGCAGTCTTGGACTGACGGAACCCTGGTATTGCCATCTGGAAGATCATATTTTACGGATGGATCAAAGCTAGAGGACTGAGAGGGCCTGAGAACCCACGGACTGAGATCTGTTTTAGACTGCCTGACCATAATATGGTCCTGCAGGCAGAGATCCGGGCGATCACAGAATGCGTGAAGTGGTGTGGTGCTAAAGCGAGGACGTCGAGTGTGAACACCTTTACCGACAGTAAAATTGCCATAAGGACAATAACAACCAAGACGGTAAGGTCGGGAACAGTCTTGCAGTGTAAGAAAGGGATTAACGCCTTTGGTCAGTAAATAGGCCAACAGTCTTGGAATGTAAGACGGAGATTATCGCCTTCTCTGAGGATGTCACGCTCCACATCGTTTGGGTGCCGGGCCATAGCGGAGTAACTAGGAATGGAAAAGCAGACGATTCGGCACTGAAGGCAGAGAACTGCCTTGAATTGACTTGGTTAACCCGAAGCCTTTCGGGTCGACGCAGTCCGAGACAGTCGGTAGGACGGCGAAAATCCTATGCTGTGATCCATATCGTGAGAGGACGAGGCTATTGCTGAAAGGAGGTAAGAAGAAGGTCAGTATAGCTTTTGGTACCATAACGGGACACAAAGGACTACGAGCTCGCTTATCCAAAATCGGTGCGGCAAGTGATAGCATGTGTAGGGCATGCTGTCAAGATGATAAGACGTTGAAGCATGTCATTGCCCGGGCTTCGCTGCCAAAAGACACCAGTAGAAGCAAATGCTTTTGGTGAAGTATAAACCATAAAAATCTCTCAATAAAACAAATATCGTGTAGCTGTTATTTCTGGTTTGAAAGATATAACAGTGAGAACTATCCTGTTGTCGCCATATTTAGCAATCTTAACTTTTCATACATATTGAGCTATCAGTTTACTATTATCACCTGCCATTTTTCATTTGCTTTTGCCCCATAGACTGTGGCTTTATGCACTTTTGGCATTTTATTACATTAACAGTAGAAAACTCATTCGAAACTTTATTTTATTGTGGCCCCGAGCAGTTGTTGGAGTTGAAAGCAAAATTCGTCATGGCTGTGGAATTTGTTGGCAATTTCGCCCGTTTATAATTTGTTGTTGGTCGCTTGCGGTGTTATCGCCCCAGGGGCATGGTTTTCATTCTTTTTTCTCTATTGAAATTCCAAAAACATTTCGCAAAGTATTTAAAATGATTTTTGTTTAATATTTAAATTAATATTTTCATTACGTTTGAATGTGTTTCATTTTGTTTGGATATTCGTAGAAAAGTTTGATTCATTTTCCGTCATACACATGTGTGTGTGTGTGTGCTCGTTGTGCTGCCCAAAGTGATTTAGAATGCTTTCGGCACTTGCTAGGTTGATGGTGTGTAGCTAACTACAAATTTGCAATAAATAAAATTAAATAAAACAAATTTTCAATATGCTCTCATAGCAATTTGCTGTATGGAACACGTAACGTTTATGCCACTTGTTTAGGAATTTATTTTGCAAACATGATTTCATTTCGATTGCCATGCTGGCCTGATGAGTTTTTAAATATTTATGTGATTTGTGAAGAAATACCAAAAAAATTTCAAAACATAGAGTTTGCAAATTTAGTTGAATAGGTTTACGCTTTGTATATGAAATTTTAAATTGGAAATTTAATTTGTAGATTTTATAACGAGAGTATTATGATGTTAAAATAACATGAGCAAATTGACAGAGGGAAAAGAAGATCAGCTTCAACAGAGTCAGAACATTAATGTACTTCAGTGTGTTGGTCTGTTTGGCTGGAAATGCGATTTACACTGAGATGCAGAAAGGCAAACTCAATCAGTAAGGAAAGCAAAAAGTCGGGCGGAGTCAACTATATAATACCCTATACCACTGAGTATATGTTATACTTTTCATAGATAGCACTTATGTCCAAATTTAGTCAGACTTTGATTTTGCATACCTATTGAAATATCGAATAGATCTTTATACGATTTTCATACGATGCTACGATAATTGTGGCCTCTACAGCCTTAAAATTCGAAACGCATAAAAGATTCATTTAAATCGATTTTGATGAAATTTTGCACACGTATTGGGATGTTAATTAAACCATCTCATGAAAAATTTTGTAAAGATCGGACCAAAATTGTGGCTTCTACAGCCTTAAAAGGCCATATCGGATGAAAAATATATATAGGAGCTATATCTAAATCTGGACCGATTATTATGGAACTTTGCACACATATGGGGACGTCGAATAAAACGCTCCATGCCAAATTTTGTAAAGATCGGACCAAAATTGTGCCTGCTACAGCCTTAAAAGACCATATCGGATGAAAGATATATATGGGAGCTATATATAAATCTAATACGATTTTAATGAAATTTTGCACACATATTGGGACGTTACAAAAAGCACTACGAGCCAAATTTTTTAAAGATCGGACCAAAATTGTGCCTTCTACAGCCTTAATAGGCCAAATCGGACGAAAGTTATATATGGGAGCTATATCTAAATTTGAACCGATTGAGATAGAATTTTGCACACATATTGGGAAGTCACAAAAAGCACTTCGTGCCAAATTTGGTAGAGATCGGGCCAAAATTGTGGCTCCTACAGCTTTAAAAGGGCATATCGGATGAAAGATGTATATGGGAGCTATATCTAAATCTGAACCGATTTCAATAAAACTTTACAAGCATTTTGGGTTGTTAAAAAAAACACTTCGCGCCAAATTTTGGGAGGGTCGGACTAAATTTGTGGCTTCTACAGTCTTAATAGGTCAAATCGGACGAAAGTTATATATGGGAGCTATACCTAAATCTTAACCGATTTAGATACAATTTTGCACACATATAGGGACGTCACAAAAAGCACTTCGTGCCAAATTTTGGGAGAGTCAGTGTACAATTGTGGCTTCTACAGCTTTAAAAGTGAATGTCGGATGAAATATATATATGGGAGCTATATCTAAATCGGAACCGATTTTTCTCAAAATCAATAGCATTCGTCCTTGGACAAAAAAAGACACTTATGCAAAATTTTGTGAACATCGGACAGCAAATGCGACCTGTACCTTGATTACAAAAAAAAATACATGGACAGACAAACAGACGGATAGACGGTCATAACTAAATCGAATCAGGAATTGATTCTAAACCGATCCGTATACTTATCGATGGGTCTAGCTCTTCTCCTTCTCAGCACTGCAAGTAAATGCACAAATCTGCAATACCCTGTACCACAGTAGTGGTGTAGGGTATAAATAGGCTTCTATAAAGAAGATATGTCAAATAAAAAAATTACATACCTATTGGGTTGCCCAAAAATTAATTTCGGATTTTTTAAAAGAAAGTAAATGCATTTTTAATAAAATTTAGAATGAACTTAATTAAAATATGCTTTTTTACACTTTTTTCTAAAGCAAGCTAAAAGTAGCAGCTGATAACTGACAGAAGTAAGAATACAATTACAGAGTCACACTATATGAAAAATACGCAATTACTTTTTGGGCAACCATATATTGAGTTTTCTAAATAATGCCGTATATAAGTTAAAAAAAATATTTTGTGGTGCCCTGACGATTAATTGGAAAATTACGAACAAAAAAAGGAAAAATATCAGCTTAAAATAAGTTGTGTAGTGATAGGACAACAGACAAAAAAAATGGCAAAACGTAACATGATCGGCCGGGCCGAATCTCGGGTACCCACCACCATAGATTGTGCTAAAAATTGATGCAAAATAAATTTAGTTGAAGGGCATAATTTTATTCTACATACCAAACTACTTTCAAACAAGCAAAAATTAAACCTTAGGAACCGAACAGGAACGATCGAGAGACCGGTTTATATGGAGGCTATGTCAGGTTATAGACCGATTTGGACCGTACTTGAACAGAACACCGCAAGAAAAATTTCAGCGAAATCGGACAAAAATTGCGGCTTGTAAAGACTCAAGAAGTCAAATCGGGAGATCGGTTTATATGGGAGCTAATGGACCGTTTCGGAATGTACTTAGCACAGTTGTTGCAAGTCATAACAGAACACTACTTGCTAAATTTGAGCAAAAGCAGACAAAAATTGCGGCTTCCAGGGATCAAGAAGTCAAATCGATCTCCCGATTTATATGGGAGCTATATCTAAATCTGAACCGATATCTCCCGTTTGCAATTCCCAATAACCTACATCAATACTAAGTGTTTGCGCAAAATTTCAAGCGGTTAGCCTTACGCTTTCGACCGCTATCGTGATTTCGACAGACGGACGGACAGATGGACGGACGGACAAGGCTAGATCGGATTAGAATGTCGAGACGATCCAGAGTATATATACTTTGTGGGGTCCCAGATCAATACTTCGAGGTGTTACAAACGGAATGACTATATTCGTATACACCCATCCTATGTAGTGGGTATAATAAAAGGGGGAATCCCGGAATTTTACACAAAAAAATCATGTGTGTGGTGTGCGGTTACTAAAGGTAAGCACGGCTAATAGAGCTAAGCACGTTTAATAGAGGAAACATTATTGACATACAAAAAATGGAGATAATAGAGGTTCAAAATCAAAAGCTCTGCATGACGGTTCACAGGGGTAATCTATTAATAGAGGTCCGGGTAAACGAGGTTCAACTGCCGTTCGCAATACATCGAAATATCCATTTCCGACCCTATAAAGTGTATACATTCCTGATCAGCGTAAAAATCTAAGAAGATCTAGCCATGTCCGTCCGTCTGTCTGTCCGTCCGTCTGCCCGTCCGTCTGTTCGTCCGTCCGTCTGTCCGTCCATCTGTCCGTCCGTCTGTCCGTCCATCTGTCCGTCCGTCTGTCCGTCCGTCTGTCCTTCCGACTGTCCGTCCGTCTGTCCGTCCGACTGTCCGTCCGTCTGTCCGTCCGACTGTCCGTCCGTCTGTCCGTACGTCCGTCTGTCCGTCCGTCTGTCCGTCCGTCTGTCCGTCCGTCTGTCCGTCCGTCTGTCCGTCCGTCTGTCCGTCCGTCTGTCCGTCCGTCTGTCCGTCCGTCTGTCCGTCCGTCTGTCCGTCCGTCTGTCCGTCCGTCTGTCCGTCCGTCTGTCCGTCCGTCTGTCCGTCCGTCTGTCCGTCCGTCTGTCCGTCCGTCTGTCCGTCCGTCTGTCCGTCCGTCTGTCCGTCCGTCTGTCCGTCCGTCTGTCCGTCCGTCTGTCCGTCCGTCTGTCCGTCCGTCTGTCCGTCCGTCTGTCCGTCCGTCTGTCCGTCTGTCCCTCTGTCCGTCCGTCTGTCCGTCCGACTGTCCGTCCGTCTGTCCGTCCGTCTGTGTGTCCGTCCGTCCGTCTGTCCGTTCGCCTGTCCGTCCGTCTGTCCGTCTGTTGAAATCACGCTACAGTTTTTAAAAACAGAGATATTAAGCTGAAATTTTGCATAGATTTTTTTTTCGTCCATAAGCAGGTTAAGTTCGAAGATGGGCTATATCGGACTATATCTTGATATAGCCCCCATATAGACCGATCCGCCGATTTAGGGTCTTAGGCCCATAAAAGCCACATTTATTATCCGATCTTGCTGAAATTTGGGACAGTGAATTGCGGTAGGCCACTCAAAATTCTTCGTCAATTTGGCCCAGATCGGTCCAGATTCGGATATAGCCCCCATATAGACCGATCGGCCGATTTAGTGTCTTAGGCCCATAAAAGCCACATTTATTATCCGATTTTGCTGAAATTTGGGACACTGCGTTGCGTTAAGCCACTCGACATCCTTCATCAATTTGGCCTAGATCGGTCCAGATTTGGATGTAGCTGCCATATCGACCAATCCTCGGATTTAGGGTCTTGGGCCCATAAAAGCCACATTTATTATCCGATTTTGCTGAAATTTGGGACAGCGAGTTTCGGTGAGTCCTTCGACATCCTGCGTCAATTTGGCTTAGATTGGTCCAGATTTGAATATAGCTGCCATATAGACCGATCTCTCGATTTAGGTCTTTGGGCCTATATAAAGCTCATTTATTGTCCAATTTTGCCAAAATTTGGGATAGTGAGTTGTATTAAGCCCTTCGATATCCTTTTTATACCCACCACCGAAGGATGGGGGTATATTCATTTTGTCATTCCGTTTGCAACACATCGAAATATCCATTTCCGACCCTATAAAGTATATATATTCTTGATCAGCGTAAAAATCTAAGACGATCTAGCCATGTCCGTCCGTCTGTCCGTCTGTCTGTTGAAATCACGCTACAGTCTTTAAAAATAGAGATATTGAGCTGAAATTTTGCACAGATTCTTTTTTTGTCCATAAGCAGGTTAAGTTTGAAGATGGGCTATATCGGACTATATCTTGATATAGCCCCCATATAGACCGATCCGCCGATTTAGGGTCTTAGGCCCATAAAAGCCACATTTATTATCCGATTTTATTGAAATTTTGGACAGTGAGTTGCTTTAGGCCCTTCAACATTCATTGTCAATTTGGCTCAGATCGGTCCAGATTTGGATATAGCTGCCATATAGACCGATCCACCGATTTAGGGTCTAAGGCCCATAAAATCCACATTTATGGTCCGATTTCGCTGAAATTTGGGACAGTGAGTTGTCTTAGGTCCTTTGACATGTTTCTTTAATTTGGTTCAGATCGGTGTAGATTTGGATATAGCTGCCATATAGACCGATCCTCCGATTTAGGGTCTTAGGCCCACAAAAGCCACATTTATTATCCGATTTTGATGAAATTCAGGGCAGTGAATTGTGTAAGGCCCATCGACATCCTTCGTTTATTTGGCTCAGATCGGTCCAGATTTGGATATAGCTGCCATATAGATCGATCCTCCGATTTATGGTGTAAGGCCCATAAAATGCTCATTTATTGCCCGATGTCCCCGAAATTTGGAACAGTGACATACTTCTGCAATATCGCACAGATCGGTCCAGATTTGGATATAGCTGCCATATAGACCGATATCTAGGTTTTAGGTTTTGGGGCCATAAAAGACGCATTTATTGTCCGATGTCGCTGAAATTTGAGACAGTGAGTTTGGTTAGGCTCTTCGACGTCCTTCTTAAATTTTGCCCATATCGGTCCAGATTTGAATATAGCTGCCATATAGACCGATCTCTGGATTTAAGGTTTAGGGCCCATAAAAGAGGCATTTATTGTCCGATTTCGCCGAAATTTGGGACAGGGCTTAGTGTTAGGCTCTTCGACATGTTTATGCAACTTGGCCCAAATCGGTCCAGATTTGGATATAGCATGCAGACCGATATCTCGATTTAAAGTCTTGGCCCCATAAAAGGCGCATTTATAATCCGATTTCACTGAAATTTGACACAGTGACTTATGTTCGGCTTTTCGACATCCGTGTCGTATATAGTTCAGATCGGTATGAGGTATATGAGTATAAGGTATGAAATTTTCACCGAATTTTGATGAAAGGTGGTTTACATATATACCCGAGATGGTGGGTATCCAAAGTTCGGCCCTTCCGAACTTAACGCCTTTTTACTTGCTTAATTTGGTCCGGATCGTTTCAGGTTTAGATATAGCTGTCATATTGACCTATTCTCGAATTAAGGTTTTGAGCCCATAAAAGGTGCATTTATTGTCCGATTCACCGAAATTTGGGACAGTGAGTTTAGTTAGGCCCTTCGACATATTTCTTCAATATGGCGCAGATCGGTCTAAATATGTATATATCTGTCATATAGAACGATCTCTCGTTTTAAGATTTAAGGCCCATAAAAGGCGCATTTATTGTCCGATTTTGCCAAAATTTGAGATAGTGAGTTGTGTTAAGCCCTTCGATATCCTTTTTTAATTTGGTCCGGATCGTTTCAGGTTTAGATATAGCAGTCATATGGACCTAATCTCGAATTAAGGTTTTGGGCCCATGAAAGGCGCATCTAATGTCGGATTTTGCCAAAATTTAGCACAGTGTGTTTTGTTAGACCCTTCGACATCCTTTTCAATTTTGCCGAGATCGGTTCAGATTTTAATATAGCTGCCATATAGACCGATCTCTCGATTTAAGGTTTTGGGCCCATAAAAGGCGCATTTATTGTCCGATGTCGCCAAAATTTGGCACAGTGAGTTGTGTTATACCCTTCGACATCCTTTTTAATTTTGCCGAGATCGGTTCAGATTTGAATATAGCTGCCATATAGACCGATCTCTCGATTTAAGGTTTTGGGCCCATAAAAGGCGCACTTATTGTCCGATGTCGCCAAAATTTGGCACAGTGAGTTGTGTTAGACCCTTCGACATCCTCTTTAATTTTTCCGAGATCGGTCAAGATTTGTTTATAGCTGTGATATGGACCGATATCTCGATTTAAGGTTTTGGGCCTTTAAAAAGCCCATTTATTGTCCGATTTTGCCAAAATTTGGCACAGTGAGTTGTGTTAGACCCTTCAACATTCTTTTCAATTTTGCCGAGATCGGTCCAGATTTGGATATAGCTGCCATATAAACCGATGTCTCGATTTGAAGTTTTGGGGCCATAAAAGACTCATTTATTGTCCAATGTCGCCGAAATTTAGGACAGTGAGTTGTGTTAGGCCCTTTGACATCCTTATTCAATTTGGCTTAGATCGGTCCAGGACATTCTCTGTTGATAAAACTATTTGATTAAGATGAATACCATTGTCATAATGTGTTTTTAACATTTAAGTTAAAAAACTCATTTTAGAAATGAATATGTATCGCTAACATCCCCATCCATTTCTAAAACGAGGATAATAATGAAAGTCCAACATAACCTAATAATTTTCCCATTAACACGACAAATGAATAATAATTCTGCCATTGAATTATGTGTGTGTGTGTGTGTGTGTGTGTGTGTGTAAGCGTTGTGCCGTCCATATTACATTTTAAGCGATTAATATTAACTTTAGGCCTTGGTGTGGCAATACGCCATTCTACGACCCTTGGTCATGAAAGAGACCATCAGCGATGTTAAACGACACCGCCTCCAGCTGAGGTCACGTTTGTGGCCATGTATGTGTTCCGTCCTTAGGCTTACATTTAAAGTGTCATTAATTCATATTACACACTGGAGGCGACAATAGCCATAGCAAATCGAGGCGACACAGTGGTTACGCATCGAATGTGTTTTGCACGGGTTAGCAGCCAGAACGGCTTATGAATTCTTTTGAGGAAAGCATTACTTTTGGATTAAATAACATGTAAGTTAATGGCATACCACCCAACCGATATCATTGCTCCCACTCCATATTTTGTCTGCACATGCTCTTCGAATTAAGGCATGAGAGCAGTGCAAATACCGAGTGATGAGTTGCTCACTAACACCAGCTCATTTGAATAATAGAGCGACTGCTGTCTGTTAACAAACAAACAATGTTGGAGGAGCAAGTGCCAATCTGCCACCTCCCGATTTATTGGTTGTTTTGAGAGAGAGTGCGCGCCAGGAGTTCAGTAACGGCTGAACTCAGAATTGACCTCCTACTTTGCCTAAGCGGAACAGTCGTTACATTACCAGTTTTGCAGAAGAAACAGACGACCATTTGCTTCGAAGTGCTTCTTCCACAAACAACTTTTGTTGGATTTGCCTCCTCTTCGAAGACCCACTCCATCGCTCGTTTTCTTGTTTCGGGCTCATACGCAAGGATTCATGATTTGATACCTGTGTCAATCCTATAAACGTCGCACAGTGGAGCAGACAGAGGAAACAGGTGGCAAAATCTGGGTATGAGTCGAGTGGGTCTGGCTGGGCAGTTAAACAGGTGACGTGTATCGTGCGGTCCCGGGTTACAATCGGGACATACATCTTGCAGGTCGGCATCAATCTTTGTTCTGTAGGAGTTGAGTCCGCTGCATCTGCCGGAAAGTAATTGAGCCAGAATTACTCTGGTTTGCCGGGGGAGGTGAACTTCTTCAGGTGCAATGGGTGGAGGTCGTTCTCCAAGAACGACATTAGCCATTTACCGCATCTGCTACCGTGTCTGCATGAATGTTATCTAGACCTGCTTGATATGCCGCTTAATCTAGTGGTTCTCTCTTGTTGCGCTGAACCTCACGCTCTAGATCATGTAGATCTACCTTAAAGCTTCTGGGCGGGGGATATCTATCCACAAGATGATGATTTGGATGGTCTCTGCGATAACAGACCAAAAGGTATTCCCTAGACAGCCTTCGCACTGGTAGGATCTTTGTCTCCTGATGGAGGTGGTCCACATGAGAACTGAGGAGACAGCCCGTCGCAGTTCGGAGGGCGGCATTCTGACAGATCTGAATTTTATTCCACTGCGTATCACAAAGTTGGCGAGACCACACTGGCGCTGCATAACTTACCACAGACCGGCAAATTGCTTTGTACGTGGTCAACAAGGATTCTTTGTCTGCACCCCAAGTGCTACCGGCAAGTGACTTGAGGACCTTGTTTCTACTTTTGACCTTATCGCAAATTGCTGTGGCATGTGGGTAGAATGTGTAAGAGCTGTCAAATGTGACGCCAAGTACTTTGGAATACTTGATGGTCGGAATCATTTCTCCATCGACCATCACACTGTCAGCTCAGTATTCACCTCACGCGTATTTGTAGTGAACGTTGTGAATATTTGGTGGCAGATTTCTTCAGATTTCTGGCAGCAAAATATGAGGCAAGTTCGTTGAGGAAGACGTTCAACCTATCACAGATGTCAACAATGGGTGGGGGCTTGATGCCAAGATCGTACAATCGTCCGCATATGATACCATCTCTATGCCGTCTGGAGGGGGTGGAATAGAAGATAGGTAGAGGTTAAATAGTGCCGTAGATATCACCCCACCTTTGGGGTGAAACTCCCTGTTTCATTCTACGGTGCTTCGACTTCTTATCCCTAAATTCCACAAATGACTGGCGAACACACAGATAATTTGCGACCCAGCGTTTCAGACCTGGCTGGAGGGACGTGTTGACGATAGCCTCAAATAATTTGGCATGGCTGACCGAATGTCGAATGCCTTCGATAGGTCTAGTGCCACGAGGACCGTCCTATTACATGGCCTGGGCTGATTGAAGCCATGGCAAATGTGTGCGGTAATGGCATGCAAAGCTGTTGTTGTGCTATGCAAATGCAAATTTTGCCCATGAACATTCCACTAAGGAACAGGGGCAAACTTCTCACATATCAATGAGTGCAGTCCGATTCAAGTTTTTAAGCTCAATAATAAGGGGCCTCCTTTTTATAGCCGAGTCCGAGCGGCGTGCCGCAGTGCGACACCTCTTTGGAGAGAAGTTTTACATGGCATAGTACCTCACAAATGATGCCAGCATTAGGAGGGGAAAACCACCGCTGAAAATTGTTTCTGATGGTTTCGCCAGGATTCGAACCCAGGCGTTCAGCGTCATAGGCGGACATGCCAACCTCAGCACTACGGTGGTCTCGTTGTGCTATGCAGTCTTGGAAATCCGTAATCCGACACCGACCGATGATGGAGGCGGTTCTGCCTTCTTTACTGCCATACCTGCCTTCATACTGCCATATACATTTTTGAGAAAACCCCTAGATTGTCATTAGCACCACTGTTTCTCACGTGATTATATGCGATTCACCCGGTACATGGCTTCGGCGAATACGTGACTCCATCCACTTATGCTTCATTTCATGGCACATTATCTGTACGTAATTACTTCTTCCATGGAAAGATTCGGCAGCAACACAAAAATTTAGTGCTGGTTAGGTTTGTGGGCAATTTTTTACAACACTTAGTATTTCATTACGGTTATACAGTAGGAACTACTTGTGAATTTGTATTCCATACAGTGCCGATAAATAACTACACTAAAATCTGAAATTCCACTTTTGGTAATGTGGGTCTGTTTGCTTTATCAGTGCATTGTTGAACGATTATCAATTTGTTTATCTTCTATTTTGTGAGTATCGAGGGTAACTTACTTTATTTTAATTGGCTATGACAGAATATTTGTTTCACTAGCCGAACGTGGAATAGCGTTCCAAGCGCCTCGATCTTCTGCGCTCATTCTAAATGTAACATTTTGACAAAAAAAATTTTACATTTTTTTTGACATCGTGAGGGGGGCGGACCCTCCCCCTTATCCTAAAAGTACTACCCTATAATAAAAGTGTCCCGATCAGGGCAATTAGGATTCACAAGAAAGGTATTTAAGAGTAGAAAACGAATTTTTTTAAAAAAAGTTGGGTCCATGTAACAGGGGGGGGGGGGGGGGCCGCCCCATCCCCAAAACCCCTCAAAATAGGATTATTTGACGATCATGACAATATGGGACTCAAATGAAAGGTATTCGGGAGTAGATTACGAATATGGTCAGGAAGTAGGAATAGGCCTTATAATTCATTGAAAACGGAAGGGGGCGGACCCTCAACCGTTACCCCGAAAACACCACCCACAATCAAAAGTGGACCGATAAGGACAATATTCGGAAGTAGGTTACGAATATGGTCAGGAAGAAGGAATAGGCTCTATTGATAACGGAAGGGGCGTACTCTCTCCAGCGTGACCGCAAAAACACCACCCAAAATCAAAAGTGGACCGATAAAGACAATATGGGTATCAAATGAAAAGTATGCGGGAGTAGATAACGAATCAGGCATACAAATGCATGTCGAAGTATAGGGGGTCATCCCACTCCCACAAAAACGCCCAAAATGGGCATATTAGCCAATGACGGATATATGGGACTCGGTTTATTTGTTTTGAATAGACTGGAAAACGGCAGAACCGATTTGCTCGAAATTTTCGCATATTATAAAGGTTGGTCTGGAAGGAAACATATAACTATATATAATTAATTATAATTATATATAACTATATATATATAGACTGTATAATTTTTCGATATCGGAAGGGGGACGGACCCTCCCCCTTATCACAAAAGTACTACTCAAAAATAAAAGTGGACCGATCGGGACAATATGGAATTCAAATCATACGTATTGCAGAGTAGAATACGAATGTGGTATTAAAATTTGAGCCTAAGTATGCATCGGGCCGACCCAACCCCAAAACTCCACCAAACAGACATATTGGACGTTAATTTCAATATGGGGCCCAAATGAAAGGAATTCGGGAGTAGATTTCGAATCTGGTATACAAAACCAGATCGAAGTATATGCTGTCACGCCACCCTTCAAAAACGCCATGAGACCCATTATGACTATATGAACCGATTTTCTTAAAATGTTGATAGATTGTACAAGTTTGTCTGAAAGGAAACATAGTCAATATAATTTTTATACCCACCACCGAAGGATGGGGGTACATTCATGTTGTCATTCCGTTTGCAACACATCGAAATATCCATTTCAGACCCTATAAAGTATATATATTCCTGATCAGCGTAAAAAATCTAAGACGATCTAGACATGTCCGTCCGTCTGTCTGTTGAAATCACGTTACAGTCTTCAAAAATAGAGATATTGAGCTGAAACTTTGCACATATTCTTTTTTGTCCATAAGCAGATTAAGTTCGAAGATGGGCTATATCGGACTATATCATGATATAGCCCCCATATAGACCGATCCGCCGATTCAGGGTCTTAGGCCAATAAAAGCCACATTTATTATCCGATTTTGCTGAAATTTGGAACAGCAAGTTGTGTTAGGCCCTTCGACATTCTTCGTCAATTTGATTCAGATCAGTCCATATTTGGATATAGCTGCCATATAGACCGATCCTCCGATTTATGGTCTTAGGCCCAAAAAAAAACCACATTTATTATACGATTTTGTTGAAATTTGGGACAGTGAGTTGTCTTAATCCCTTCAATATCCTTCATCAATTTGGCTCAGATCGGTCTTGAGTTGGATATAGCTGCCATATAGACCGATCCGCCGATTTAGGGTCTTAGGCCCATAAAAGCCACATTTATTATCCGATTTTGCTGAAATTTGGAACAGCAAGTTGTGTTAGGCCCTTCGAGATCCTTCGTTAATTTGGCCTAGATCGGACCATATTTGGATATAGCTGCCATATAGACCGATCCTCCGATTGAGGGTCTTAGGTCCATAAAAGCCACATTTATTATCCGTTTTTGCTGAAATTTGGGACAATGAGTTATGTTGGGCCTTACGACATCCTTCGTCAATTTGACTCAGATCAGTCCAGATTTGGATATAGCTGCCATATAGACCGATCCCTCGATTGGGCCCATAAAATGCGCATTTATTGTCAGATGTCGCTGAAATTTGGGACAGTGAGTTAAATTAAGCCCCTTGACATACTTCTGCAACATGGCACAGATCAGTCCAGATTTGGATATAGCTGCCATATAGACCGATCCTCCGACTTAGGGTCTTAGGTTCATAAAAGCCACATTTATGAACCGATTTTGCTGAAATTTGGGACAGTGAGTTGTCTTAAGCCCTTCGACATCCTTCATTAATATGGGTCAGATCGGTCTAGATTTGGATATAGCTGCCATATAGACCGATCCTCCGATTTAGGGTGAAAGGTCCATAAAAGCCACATTTATAAACAAAATTGGGACAGCAAGTTGTGTTAAGCCCTTCGACATCCTTCGTCAATTTGGCCCAGATCGGTCCAAGTTTGGATATAGCTGCCATTTAGACCCATATCTCGATTTAATGTCTTGGCCCCAAAAAATGGTGGCCCAGCGGATCCCCCCAACCCCAACTCTTCTCTAAGCGGATATATTCAAAGTTCATGTCAATGTGGGACTCAAATGACAAGTATTAGGAAGTAAATAGATTACAAATATGGCATACAACATTAGATCCAAGTAGTGGGAGGTCGCTCACCCCAAATACCCCCAAATGGGCATATTAGCCGACCATGGCTATGTGGGACTCAAATGTATTTGGAAGTAGCTTACGAATATGACATTAAAATTCGCGTTCAAGCCAAGGCGGCGCTTTTTCTCATAAAGATACGTCAGTGTAGGGGGTCACGTCACCCCTAGAAAATTCCATTAGACCCACTATGACTATATGATACTTGGCTGAACCGATTTTTTTAAAATTTTCATAAATTGTGTACGTTCTTCTGGAAGGAAACATAGGCTATTAGATATCGGGTGTAGTCGGACCCTCTCCCTTACCCCAAAAACTCCAACTATATCCGAAAGTGGTCCGATGAGCACAACAAGGATAACAAATGAAAGGTATTGGAGACCAGAAAACGAATATGGTATTAAAATTTGGGTCCAAGTACCCAGCTGGCCCCTCCCCACCAACCCCAAAACTCCTCTAAACAGATATATTCGATGTTCATGTCAATATGGGAATCAAATGAAAAGTGTTAGGCAGTAGATTACAAATATGGCATAAAACATTAGGTCCAAGTAATAGGAGGTCGCCCACCCCCAAATATCCCTAAATACCCCCAAATGGGCATATTAGCCGACCATTTCTATATAAGACTCAAATGAAAGTTATTAGGGAGTAGATTACGAATATGAAATTAAAATTTGCATTCAAGTCTAGGGGGCGCTTTTCCTCCTCATGATAAGTCAAATGGCATATTTGAGGGGACTCAAATGAAAGGTATTTGAGAGTAGAAAACAAATTTGATATCCAATTTCGGAGCCAAGTGTTTTGGGGTACGCCCTAAAGCACCCCCTCTAATGAACTTCATTTCCTTTGGGAATAAAGAACAATTTTTATATCTATTGTCAGTGTAAAGTGCCGGTGGCCGTCCCAGCCCCAAAACACCCTACAAATGGTTCATATTTACCGGCCATGGAAGTATGGGGCTCAAAGGGTAAGGGATTTTGAAGTGCTGCACGAATTTGATATTCATATTTGAGTTGAAATGCTTGAGGTGCCATCCCTCCCCTAAAACGCAATTCTCATTACCCTAATTTGTGAAAACACCAGGAACCGAGGCCATCGTAGCGCAGAAGTTGGCATGTCCGCCTGTGACGCTGTACGCCTGGGTTCGAATCCTGGCGAGACCATCAGAAAAAAATTTTAGAGGTGGTTTTCCCCTCCTCATGCTGGCAACATTTATGAGGTACTATGCCATGTAAAACATCTCTCCAAAGAGGTATCGCACTGCGGCACGCCGTTCGGACTCGGCAATAAAAAGGAGGCTCCTTATCATTGAGCTTAGACTTGAATAGGATTGCACTCATTGATATGTGAAAAGTTTGCCCCTTTTCCCTAGTGGAATATTCATGGGCAAAATTTGCATTTTACCAGGAACCGAGAAGGGGCATACATCTCACATATCAATGAGTGCAGTCAGATTCAAGTTTAAGCTCAATGATAAGGGGCCTCCTTTTTATTGCCGAGTCCGAACGGTGCGATACCTCTTTGGAGAGAAGTTTTACGATGAGTGCTTTCCGATTCAAGTTTAAAGTCAATGAAAAGGCACAATTTTTTTGATAGCTGAGTCCGAACGGCATCCAGCAGTGCGACACCTCTTTGGGGAACATTGACCATGCATGGCATTGTACTTCGCAAATGTCGCCAACATTAAAAGGGGATAACCACCGCTTTGTCCGATGCTCTTGCCGGATTCGAACGCGTTTAGCGCCATACACTACAATGGCACAAATTTAATATCCGCATTTAGGGTGAAGTGTCCCCACCCTAAAAAGGCGCAGCGGAGTGGGCCCCGTTCGGCTAGTTATAACTAAAACACAACCACCACAGAGTAACGAATGCGTTTAACGGTCAGTCAGAATGAGGTCCAAGTAGCAGTGACCCGACTGAAGAACAACGAGGCAGCAAGAGCCGACGGGTTACCCGCTGAACTATTGAAGGCCGAAGGCTACACGCTGATAAGGCGTATGCCTCAGCTTGTCTGCGCAATCTGGCAAGAAGAACGTATGCCCGATGATTGGAACCTCAGGTACACAAGAAAGGAGACAAGATGGAATGTGCGAACTACAGAGGAATAGGTCTCCTCCCCCTAGCCTAAAAGATGCTCTCGAGCGAACTGAGTGAAATATTAAATCCCAAAGTCAATGAAATAATTGGGCCCTATCAATGCGGCTTTAGACCTGGTAAATCCATCTGAAGGTATACAGATATACCACCAATAAATATATACATGAATTGACACAAAATAACACTGGTATTCAAAAAGCTTAATGGTGATTTGAAATAGGCTTATTTGGCAAATTTTCTTCAATCAACTGTCAAATAAACCTATTTTAAGCCTTCATCTACTTTTGTGAATATGCATTTTTATTCCATCTTAATCGCAATTTTTAAGAAGCTAATTTTTAATCTTAAGTTGTGTGAGTTGAGAGCAATGTAATCATCATTATGCTTGTGAGTATAGCTAAAACAATGAAAAGCATTTGACACAGTTTTAGACAGCTTATCAAATATTTGCCATCTTGCGGTGGTTAAGCCAAAACTTCAACAGTCTTCATAGCTAATCTTGGTTTAATTACGATGATGAAATGTCAAGTGTTTGACAATGGACTGAGGAGGAAAGTCATTGAAAGTTTTATCAGAAGTCAAGTTTGACAAGGAAATTTGAGTAGCTATTGCGGTTGTCAGCTCAAACATTGGATGACCTAATTTAATGGCTATGTTTTCAACCAAATTAAGATAAAAAATGTTATCTTCTGGTGTCTCATCTTAAGGAAATGGAAAAGTTTATTTTAGACTACAAGGTCAATCAAATTAGAAAGAGTGGTAACCAATTTTATTGTTTTAAATCAAGTAAAAACGCCAACAAGAATATATTTGTAAATCTACATCGAGCCTTATTACTATATATTGGGTTGCCCAAAAAGTAATTGCGGATTTTTCATATAGTCGGCGTTGACAAATTTTTTCACAGCTTGTGACTCTGTAATTGCATTCTTTCTTCTGTCAGTTATCAGCTGTTACTTTTAGCTTGCTTTAGAAAAAAAGTGTAAAAAAAAGTATATTTGATTAAAGTTCATTCTAAGATTTATTAAAAATGCATTTACTTTCTTTTAAAAAATCCGCAATTACTTTTTGGGCAACCCAATATATATACTCGTGTTCGTCTCGACGTTCTAATGCAATCTAGCCATGTCCGTTCATTTGTCGAAATCAGGATACCGGTACCGATAGCCGCTTAAAATTTTATTCTTACTTTACTTTAATTGGCTATGAATATTTGTTCCACTAGCCGAACGTAGAATAGCGTTCCAAGCGCTTTGATCTTCTGCCCTCATTCTAAAATCTCTGGCACAAAGTTTCGAGGTG
Source organism: Stomoxys calcitrans (assembly GCF_963082655.1). Taxonomy (NCBI): domain Eukaryota; kingdom Metazoa; phylum Arthropoda; class Insecta; order Diptera; family Muscidae; genus Stomoxys; species Stomoxys calcitrans. The sequence continues at coordinate 32,864,285 of NC_081554.1, read as the reverse complement.
TCTCCCACAACTTGATCTTTCCATCGGGCTTTTGGTCTTCCCGGTTTGCGTGTACCACCGTGTTTGCCTTCAAAATACCTCTTTGCTGGAGCTTCTTCATCCATTCTGACAACATGACCTAGCCAACGCAGCCATTGTTTTTTGATGCGAGTAACTATGCTATCGTCGTCATAAAGCTCGTGGTTCATACGTCGTCTATATTCTCCTTTAACGCAAACTGGTCCATATATTTTACGGAGAATCTTTCTCTCAAATACTCCAAGCACTGCCTCATCTGCTTTCACAAGTACCCATGCTTCAGAACCACGGGTAGAATCAGTGTCTTGTATAGCGTAATCTTCGTCGGTCGAGGGGTGGACTTGTTTCTAAACTGCTTACTTAGTCCAAAGTAGCATCTGTTTGCCAGTATTATTCTTCGCTTAATCTCAAAACTGGTGTCATTCGTTTCGGTTACGGCGGTACCAAGGCAGATAAATTTACTGACTGTCTCAAAGTTGTGGTTACCAACTTTCTCCATTTTCTTTATCTGCTCCGTTGTACAAGGCTTTTTGGGAGTTGAAACCATCCATTTCGTCTTATCTCCATTTACTGCCAGACCCATTTTCATTGACTCTCCTTCGATTCTTTCAAAGGCTGCAGTTACTACTTCAGGTGACCGAGCTATGATATCGATGTCGTCGGCATAGGCTGGTAGCATGTGTTCTCTTATGATTAGTGTGCCATATCTATTCACATCTGCATCTCGTATAATCTTCTCCAGCAGGATATTAAAAAGATCACACGATAGGTTGTCTCCTTGTCTGAAACCTGGTTTGGTATTAAATGGTTCGGAGGGATTATTTCTTATTCTTACTGAGGAACGCGTATCAGCATATGTTATCCTGCAGAGTCTTATTAATTTTGCAGGGATACCAAACTCAGAGATGGCTTGAAATACCTTTGAACGTAAAGGGGTCTCGAAAGCAGCTTTGTAGTCAACAAAGAGATGGTAGGTGTTGATTTGTCCTTCTCGGGTCTTTTCCAGGATTTGGCGCAGTGTAAATATCTGGTCTAGGGTGGATTTACCAGGTATAAGGCCGCATTAATAGGGCCCAATTATTTCATTGACTTTAGGTTTTAATATTTCACTCAGTTCGCTCGAGAGTATCTTGTATGCGATGGGGAGGAGACTTATTCCTCTGTAGTTGGCACATTCAGTCTTGTCTCCTTTCTTGTGTACGGGATATAGTATGCTGAGGTTCATTCTTCTTGCCAGATTGCGCAGACAAGCTGAGGCATACGGCTTATCAGCGTGTAGCCTTCGGCCTTCAATAGATCAGCGGGTAACCCATCGGCTCTTGCTGCCTTGTTGTTCTTCAGTGGAATAACTGCTACTTGGTCCACATTCTGACTAGGAGGTAAACATTCTATACCATCATCATCGGTGATTGATTCTATGGTATCCTCTTCGCCGCCAACATCGGACACTAGCAGTTGGGTAAAATATTCTTTCCATATCCTTTTGCTTTCTGTGTCAGTTACCAGATTTCCTTCTTTATCGCTGCAGAAGGATGTGCTTCTACCAAAGCCATCGGTTTGATGTTTAATTTTTTGGTAGAAGTTCTGTACATCTCAATTCTGTACGTCTTTCCATTTCTTTTTTCTTTTTGCGGAATAGACGTTTCTCATCTCTCCTTTTCTCCCGATACCTCTCCTTCATCTGGAGCGTTGCTACTGATTTCAGTGTTGCTCTGTATGCCGCATTCTAGGCTTCAGTAGCATTTTGACACTCTTGGTCATACCGTGTGTTTTGTGGGGGAGGCTTCCTGTACCCAAGTATGGATTTTGGGGCATTTTCCATGGAATGGGTATGCATTGCCATTGAGTCGTTATATCATCGGGAAGAGGAGTGCTTTCATCAAACTGTTGGGTCAGTGTGCCATTGTCATCTGTTGTGTTTGCAGTGCTTTTCAATGTCCAGCTTCCGTGCAGTGTCAGATCGTACTTTGCTCGCCATGTTCAAACAGGTGCGAAACTTTGCTGCAACAAGGTAATCATCCGAATCTATATTCGCTCCACGGATCGATCGCACATCTAATACGCTGGATGAATGCCATCCATCTATCACAACGTGATCAATTTGGTTTCTCGTGTTTTGATCAGGTGACAGCCATGTGGCTTTGTGAATATTTTTATGTTGAAATGTGGTGCTACCGCGGGAAATTTATCAGCCTCAACCCATTACTGGACGTTATCTCGTGCAGGCTAAACTTTCCGACTGTTGGACCAAAAATGTCTTCCTTCCCTATCTTCGCATTAAAATCTCCCAGAACGATTTTAATATCATGGGCGGGGCATCGATCATATTCTCTATCTAGGCGCTCGTAGAAATTATCCTTGGTTTGTTCGTCCTTGTCTTCCATCGGAGAATGGGCGCAAATAAGACTGATGTTGAAGAATTTCGATTTTATGCGGATTGTGGCTAGCCTCTCATCCACCGGAGTAAACCTGGAGACAAGGTGTTTCAGTCTCTGACCAGCCACAAATCTACAGCCAAATTCATGTCTCGTCTCATGGCAGCTATTGTAAAATATAGGGCGTCACCACTCGCTGTTGTTATGGAGTCCTTCCCGATCCATCGCACTTCCTGTATGGCAGTATTGTCTGCCCTATATTCTCCCCAATACATCGGTCAGTGCGTACACTGCACCCTCTCTATAAAAAGTGCGGACATTCCAGGTTCAGAGTCACAAGAGAACCCTTCTTGCCAAATTTCGTAAACAACTGTTGCCGAGATAGACAATCTGAAGGGATCTTTCCCCTGCAATATGTTTCTAGCAACAAGGATAACAGACTTATAGGACGGAAATCTTTCACTTTCGTGTGGTAAGGTTTTCCTGCTTTCGGAAAGAAAATGACCTTTGTGTGTCTCCATTTCACAGGTAAATGGGACATGCAAGCACAGGTTATCTCCCTAAACCAAGGAGCACATCTATCGTACACAGAAATTCAAACGGCGATACATTATCAGGACCTGGAGATTTAAAGGACACGAAAGTTTTCATCGCCCTAATGATTTTTGACTCAGACTGGCGGTTAGAAGTCATAACAAAGTACCACATTCACAATCACCACAATTGTTTTACTCGATGTAAATCAATTTAAAGTCTCCTATTCAATCTCTACTAAAATCCCTTAAAACAGACACTCGCCATTCCGTTTCACCAAACATTTCATAATTTCTCTTTTTTTTAATTGTTTTGGTTGCCAGTCTTCTTGAAGGTGATGATTGAAATCCATCTGGGTTATTCAAAGTTTCATTCACTTACAGTTATATGGTGGCCACATGATGTAGCCACAAAATGTGAATGTGCGACATTCAACCGTTTCCCATTAATGAAAAGGAATGAAGACTACATGTATGGACATGCGGTGGTCGACCAATCTTAGATTTAATGTGTGTGTCGCCACGCCACCCACTTAGAGTGTCGTAAATTTTAGTATTCCCTTTATAGGGAACAAAATTAATGAGATACCATAGTAGATGCCATCGTCATGGGTAGCCACAGAGCAGAGTTCGTTACATTATCGGACGCTTTGTAATTAAGTGTAAATTGAAATGGCCATTCCCATGGGGAGACACCAAAGAAAATCACTAACACAGAAACTCTTTGTTGAAATATGGACATCAACAGTTGTGGAAACCCATAGACCTTTAGATCCCTAGACACTTGAAGTGCTTAATTGTTAGTTTTAAATTGAAGTGTGATAAGTTAAAAGGGTCAAATAATATAAAGGCGGACATAAATTAGCTATAATAAATCGTAGTCTACTGCCATTTACTTATTATTGCACAGATGGAGGCATTAAGGATTGTTGAAAGGATGCTTTTATTCGTTACAAGAGGTATGCAATAAAAAAAGACATTGAAATTTTAGTATTACTTCTAGGTGCATTTGTTTGCAGCACCCAGAAAGAAGAGATATAAACCCATTGAAATGTATATGGATCGGAATCACTCAGTTCAAGATCTGTACGCCTGTTTCGACATCTCACTGTGAACCCATAGTAGTTCGTCTAGAACGAATATACCGCACTTTTCATCTGGTCATTTGATCATCTTCAAATCTAGCATATATATTTTTATTCCCTCCACAGTAGGATGGGGGTATACTTATTTTGTCATTCCGTTTGTAACACATACAAATATCCATTTCCGACGTTATAAAGGATATGTATTCTTGATGGTTCTAAAAATCAAAGACGATCTAGCCATGTCCGTCCGCCTATCTGTTGAAATCACGCTACAGTCTTTAAATATAGAGATATAGAGCTGACAATTTACACGATTCCTTTTTTGTCCATAAGCAGGTTGAGTTCGAAGATGAGCTATATCTGGTTATAGTCGCCATAAAGACTGATCCGCCGATTTAGGGCTTTAGGCCCATAAAAGCCACATTTATTACCAATTTTGCCGAAATTTGTGACAATGAGTTGTATTGGGCCAGTCGACATCTTAGTTCAATTTGGCTCAGATCGGTTCAGATTTGGATATAGCTGCCATATAGACCGATCTCTCGATTTAAGGTCTTAGGCCCATTAAAGCTGCATTTATTACTCAATTTCGCTGAAAGTTGAAACAGTGAGTTTTGTTAGACCTCTCGGGGTAGCAAAGGATATTGGATAAGAATTGCTAAGTTATTGTAGCCTAATCATGGTATGGACAGATTCGTAGATACTTCTTTTGGTTGATGGAGACCGTAGTAGAAGTCATTGTGCAAAATTTCAGGATAGCCCTATAGGGGCTGAAGAAGTAAAATCGGAAAAACAGTTTTTATGGGAGCTATATTGGATTATGAACTACTTGGCATAGTTGTTGGAAGCCAAAACAAAACACTTCATGCAAAGTTTCAGCAAAATCGGATAAGAATTGCCCCCTCTAGAGGCTTAAGAAGACAGATCCGAGATAGGTTCATAGCTTGAAAGCTATATCAAGTTCTGAACCGATTTGGCCATACTAGACACAGTTAATTGAAGTCATAAGAATATACAACAATAAAAATTTCACTCGAATCGGATAAGAATGCGCCCTCTAGAAGCCCAAGAAGTCAAGATCCGAGATCGGCTTATATGGCAGCTATTGAATATCAGGTAATGAATCGATTTTAACCATGCATAACACAGTTGTTCGAATGCATAACAAAATATTTCATGCAAAATATTAGCCAAATCGGATAAGAAGTGCCTCCTACAGAGGCTCAAGAAAAATAATCGGGGGATCTATATCAGGTTAAAAACCAACTTAAACCATACTTGGCATAGCTTTCGCAAGTCACCGCGAAACACATCATGCAAAGTTTCGGCTAAATTGGATAAGAATTGCGCCCTCTAGAGACTCTCTATATGGGAAGTATTTGTGCAACATTTCAAGCTCCTAGCTTTATTCCTTTGAAAGTTACTGTGCTTTGGACAGGCATACACACGGACAGATGAACAAAATGAAAGATATGGATAAAGTAGACTTAGAATGTCAAGGCGATCAAGAATGTATATACCTTGTTGGGTCTCAGATCAATATTTCGATGTGTTTCAAACGGAATGACGAAATTACTATTTGCTCAATGTTTTCAGTGTTTTTGCATAGATTCTTATGAAAATAAAAGGCGTTTAAACCAGGGAGTCCAACCCTCTACTCCGACCCTGGGTCGGAGTCTAAGTAGGAGTCGGAAAGCGGTTCGGAGTCGGGGCAAGTGTGTTTTACTCCAAACCAAACTCCTGCTCCGACTCCGACGTCGACTCCAATCTCAAAAACTCGACTTTGCAACCCTGGTTTAAACCCCATTTTCTAAATCTGAAAAATGGGTCAGATCCTTGCCATATTAGCAACCACAATTTTCAATAAAAAAATTGGATGTGTTTTTATTCATTTTGCAGTTACAGAAGGACTTTAAGAATTTTTTGATTTTGAACCACAATGAGGTGAGTCGATGCCGAAGCTCTAAACAACTCACTGTTCCAAATATCAGAACAAAGGTGTTAAAAGATATAAAGTTTTTTCATTCGATACATTGTCAAAATTTAATTTCAACAGTCATTCTCCTGGTATGAAATAGTCCTTACGACTCAGCAATGGTCCATATGCTGCTAAACTCTTGTTGTCAGTTGCCCTCTGTGATTAATGTGTCATGTTTAAATTTAACATTAACTTTTACGGCCTAATATAAAGGGATGACTGGAACTAGTGGACGTGTGTGTTTTTAATTACAATACTTGAACTTTTAAGTACTTGTATTACCCACATCCATACAACAAAGCATTATGTGTGAAAAGTAAAAGACCCTCTTCTACATGTATGTATGTGGATTAGGGTGTCCCAAAACACAAAAAGTATTTTTCCCCTAATTTGTTTTTGCATCCCCTCACCAAGGAATCTACTAATCTAGTCATTCCGTAGGTAACACTTCGAAATATTGATCTGAGACCCCACAAAGTATGTATATTCTGAATCGTCTCGACATTCTGAGTCGATTTAGTAGTGTCAGTTCGTCTGTCGAAATCACGATAGCGGTCGAACGCGTAAAGCTAGACGATTGAAATCTTGCAAAGATAGTTCTCATTGATGTAGTTCATTGGGGATTGCAAATGGATCATATTTTTTTCAGATTTGGATATAGCCCCTATATAAACCGGTTCCTTGATTTGAGTTCTTGAACCCGTACACGCCTTAATTTTCATCCGATTGGGCTGACATTTTTAACAAAGAGTTGCCTTATGACTTGCTATATCCTAATCGGTCTACAAACAGATATAGCCCCACATAAACCGATCTCCGAACTTGATTTCTTGAGCCCTTAGAAGCCTCAATTTGCATCCAATTTGGCTGAAATTCGAAACAAAGACTTAAATTACGACTTCCAGCATCCAGCCCAAGGACGATCTAAATCGGTCTATAAACAGATATAACCCCCACATAAACCGATCCCAGGATTGGGCTTCTGTATCCCTTAGGAGTTTAATTGTTCATTACATTTGGCTGAACTTTGGAACAAAGACTTGAGTTATGACTTTAACATCAATGTCAAGTATGATCCGAATCGGTCTATAAACAGATATAACCCCCATATAAATAGATCCCGGGATTTGAATTCGTGAGTCAATTTTCATCCTATTTGGCTGAAATTCGGAAGAAAGTCTTTAGTTACGACTTCCAACATCCAGGCCAATTACGATCCGAAACGGTCTCTTAATAGATATTACCTCCATAAAAACTGATCCCCTGATTTGACTTCATCAGCCCTTAGAAGCCAAAATTTTCACCCGATTTGGGTGAAATTTGGCCCAAAACCCTATTCTATGACTTGCAACATCTTTGCCATGCTTTTTAGCGAATAGATCAATATGGTGATAAAGGACCTTCAAAGTACCGATATCCCGATATGACTTTTTGAGATCAAAATAATTCATAACAAACACGGTTAATAAAAGTAAATTTTAAGCGGAATCCATCCGACCGAACTTGTTTGGCTTTGCTTGTTCCCACTGGTCCCGATTGTGATGAAATTTCGCAAATATGTGTAGTTAGAATGCAACAAAACAATCCATTCTAAATTTTGTGCAGATCGGTTGAAATTTAAAGTTACTATGGCCGTTTAAGTGTATATCAGGCCTATATATGGGTGTTATATCCAAATCTGAACCGACTTCGATGAAATTTCGTAAAAATTTTCAGATCAGTACCAAAGCAATATTTGCCATGTATTCCGTACCACAGTGATAGTTTAGGGTATAAAAACGACAATTGGGCAAAATGCACAGATTATCAGGCAGACGAACATGGCTTGGAAGAATGAGGAGATATTTCTGAGTCGAACCCGTGCAGGGTAAGTGACAGTCACATTAGTCGCGCGGGGTACAGTTCATGTTTTTACAATATGTGCCATATAAATATGTACGTTGTTTAACAATATCATTCTAGACCTAAAGTTCTCCCCTGGATTCCGATTCCGTCCAATCTCAATGTGTGCAGTCAGGACGTCCAAAGTTGAATGAACCGCTTTTCATTCAACTTTGGACGTCCTGACTGCACACATTGAGATTGGACCGAAGAAAACGAATACAAAACTAGTAAAAACGTGCTAAGTTCGGCCGGGCCGAATCTTATAACCTTATAACCTCCACCATGCATCGCATTTGTCGGGTACTTTTCCCGATGAGCAAAATTTCAGCCAATTCGTATAAGAATTGCGCCCATTGGGGCTCACGAAGTAAAATAAAGGGAACGATTTATATGGGAGCTGTATCAGGCTATAGACCGTTTCAGACCATAATAAACTCGTATATTGATGGTCATGAGAGGATCCGTCGTACAAAATTTCAGGCAAATCGTATAATAATTGTGACCTCTAGAGGCTCAAGAGGTCAAGATTCCAGATCGGTTTATATGGCAGCTATATCAGGTTATGAACCGATTTGAACCTTATATGGCACAGTTGTTGAAAGTCATAATAAAATATGTCATGCAAAATTTCAGCCAAATCGCATAAGAATTGCGCCCTCTAGAAGCTCACAAAGTCAAGTCCCCAGATCGGTTTATATGACAGGTATATCAGGTTATGAACCGATTTGGACCGTACTTGGCACAGTTATTGAAAGTCATAGCGAAACACATCTTGCAAAATTTCATTCAATTCAAATTGGAATTTAGCCCTTTAGAGGTTTCAGAAGTCAAAACCCAAGATCGGTTTATATGGCTGCTCTATCAGGTTATGGACCAGGCTGTGAACCATACTTGGCACAGTTATTGGATATCATAACAAAACACGTCGTGCAAATTGTCAATCCAATCGGATAAGAATTGCGCCCTCTAGAGGCTGAAGAAGTCAAGACCTAAGATCGGTTTATATGGCAGCTTCATCAAAACATGGACCGATATGGCCCATTTATAATCCGATTTAACCTACACTAATAAGAAGTATTTTTGCAAAATTTCAAGTGGCTAGCTTTACTCCTTTGAAAGTTAGCGTGCTTTCGACAGACGGACGGACGGATGGATGAACAGACGGACGGACGGACAGACGGACGGACGGACAGACGGACGGACATGGCTAGATCGACATAAAATGTCACGCCGATTAAGAATATATATTATTTATGGGGTCTCAGGCGAATATTTCTAGGTGTTACAAACAGAATGACGAAATAAGTTTACCCCCATCCTTTGGTGGAGGGTATAAAAATATGCCGTGTGAGAACGAGTAGAGATATATCTTTCAAATTTGGAATGGTTAGAACTAAGGTGTAAGAAAGATCGTGTGCAAAATTTCAATGTCTTAGGCTATTTGCGCCTTTTTGGCTTGCCCAAAAATTGGTCACCTCGGTAATTCGAAAAATTATTGGGGCTGCCAAATCTTAGTTTGCTGCCCGATTTCCAATTTTTTGCTGGTTAGTGCTGAGATTTGCACACAATATCGCTAATATGGAGAAATCTTTACCCGTTTTCACACGGCATGTTTTACCCTCCACCATAGGATCGGGTTATATTTGGTTGCCCAAAAAGTAATTGCTGTTTTTTTAAAAGAAAGTAAATGCATTTTTAATAAAACTTAGAATGAACTTTATTCAAATATACTTTTTTTACACTTTTTTTCTAAAGCAAGCTAAAAGTAACAGCTGATAACTGACAGAAGAAAGAATGCAATTACAGAGTCACAAGTTGTGAAAAAATTTGTGAACGCCGACTATATGAAAAATCCGCAATTACTTTTTGGGCAGCCCATTACGAATTTCGTCATTCCGTTTGTGACACATCGAAATATTGATCTGAGACCCAACCACTTTTATATATTGTTGATCGTATTGATATTCTTAGTCAGTTTAGCCATGTCCATCCGTCTGCACGTCCGTCCGTCTGAATGTCTGCCGAAAGCACGCCAACTATCGAAGGAGTAAGGTCAGGTGCTTGAAATTGTGGATAAGTACTTCCTATAAGTTATAGGGATAGTAAATGGGCCAAATCGGTCCATGATTTGGTATAGCTGCAATTTATACTGATATCGGATTTTGACTTCTTCAGCCTCTAGAGGGTGCAATTATTATCCAATTTGGGTGAAATTTTGCACAAAGTGTTTTGGTTTGACCACCAACAACTGTCGTTAGTATGGTCTTAATCGGTTCATAACCTGATATAGCTCCCATATAAACCGATCTCGGATCTTGATTTTTCATTCGCTGGAGGGCTCATTTATTATCCGATTTTGCTGAAATTTGGGACGAAGTGGTTTGGTATGACCATTAATAACTGTGCTAGGCATGGCTTAAATCGGTTCATAAACTGATATAGCTCCAATATAACCCGATTATACTTCTTGCGCCTCTAGAGGGAGCAATTCTTATCCGATTCGGCTGAAGTTTTGCTCATCGACTTCTTGTACAACCTTTAACATACGTGTTAAATATGGGCTATGGTTCATAACCTAATATTGCTCGCATACAAACAGATCTCCCAGTTTTATTTCTCGAGACACTATAGGGTGCAGTTCTTATCCGATTTTGCTGATATTTTGGAAAAGGAATTCCGCTTTGGCCTCCAACAGCCAAACCAAGTATTCCCCCAATCAGTTCATAACGTGGTGCAGCTGAAATAGCATAGCAATTCTTATCCATTATCCTTTGTTTGCCTATAAGGAGATATCTGCCAAAGAACTTGAAAAATACGATCCATGTTTATTTTTTACTAGTTTTCTTCGATTCTATCCCACTGTGCTGCATGGCTTGCCGTTAACAGATCACCATAACATCCCTATAGCTTGGGACGGTCTAATGTACATATTTAAAAATATTCAAAACTGAATTAAGGAACTTGAAAGCTTAAAAATCCATGCATGGAAAAGAGATGGACATGGACATTTAACAAAAACATTGCCATGAGCCATTATTATGAGATACTTGTACAACAATAAGGTAAAATAAAAAAAAAACATTGTTGCCCATTCACCACATGTTCTCTGTGGACACATACACACACCCGTACATATGCTTATGGCTGGTTTCTAAAATACAATGTGTCATACATATTTATTATGGACACTGTGCACAAGGACTTTTCCTTCCGTTTTTTTTTTCTTGATTTAAGCCCTCTTTCACTCCTGGGATTTGGAAGTTCTGGCAACGTTTCTGGTACGACACACTGCAATGTCACTGTCATGCCACAAAATAAACTCATTAAAATGGCACCCATCTTGTTAGCCAAACCAAGTTACACTACTGCAGCGCAAATATAGTCAAGTGCAGTTAACCACGTCAAAGGCTGGCACAAACTTCCAAAGTCAATGGGACGCATTGAATTTCAAGATGCAGATGTGGTATTACATAGTCTCATGTACAAACAAAAATAAAAATGGTATAAGGAGACAGGCACCCAACAACGGGCATTGGCAAGAAAGTTTTGTTTTTTGCGCAGAATACAAATGAAACGCAGACCAGTGTTGACAAAAGTTTTGCATCTTTCGTGAAGGACCTAGTCCTGGCTGAATAAATTTTGTGAGTAAAAAAGGGGTTGTTGCTCTTTGACATACACACTTCTATTTGTGGAAAAATAATGTTGATTGCACAGTGTGTAAAAACGTCGCAAATAAGACACGTTGTCGTGGGAAATTAAGGAAATGAAGTACAAGACATGGATCCTTTATTCTGTGTCACTTCCCTTCATAAAATGAGGAGATTTTGACATAGAATTCAATCAAATCGGATAGGAATTGCGCCCTCTAGAAGATCAAGAAGAAGGCTAGATTGACTTACAATGTCATGACATCCAGAATATATGTACTTAATGGGGTATCAGATGAATATTTCGAGGGGCTGCAAACAGAATGATGAAATTAGTAAGCCTCCATCCTTTGGTGGAGGGTATAAAAAGAAAATCTTAGTAAGGAATTCCATGCTACTTACAAAATACTTAATTGTCTTCCGTGCCACACTCCCAAGCTAGTTCATGTCTGGTATTGTGTCCCCAACTTAGTGCCAGTATCTGTTAGACACCAAAGCCGGACAACGGCAAAGGAAGTGCTCCAACGTCTCATCATCTTCCCCGCATGCCATACACATGCTGTCACTTGCGGCACCAATTTTACATAAGTGAGCTCGTAGTCCTATGTGTTCCGATATGATACCAATAGCTATACAGACCTCCTTCTTACTTGCTTTCAGTAATCATCTCGTTTTCTCACGATCTGGATCTCTCCATAGGATTTTCGCCGTCCCAACGACCGTTTCGCTCTTCCACAATGTTGCATGAGCATTCTTTGCCCACGCTCTTTACTCGGAGTGCTTCGGCTCCAAGGGCTTCGGGTTAACCAAATTTATTGACGGCAGTCCTCTTGCCTTCACCGCCAAATCGTCTGCCTTTCATTCCCCCTTACTGCGTTATGGTCCGGCATCCAAACGTTGGGGGTTTTGCCATCCTCAAAAAAGGCGTAAATCTCCTTCTCACACTGCAAAACTGTTCGTGACCTAACCGTACTGGTTGTTATTGCCCTTATCGCAATTTTGCTGTCTGTTAAAATGTTGGCACTCGATGTCCTTGCGATAGTACCACACCACCTCACGCATTCCGTGATCGCCCAGATCACCGCCTGTAAGATCATGCTATGGTCGGGCAGTTTAAAACAGATCTCATTCCTTGAGTTCTCAAAGTAGTCCCCCAGGCCCACTCTGTCCTCTAGTTTTGATCCATGCGTGTAACATGATATTCCAGATACTAGGGTTTCGTCAATCTAAGACTGTGCCGTTGTCAGCAATGCCTCGCACTCGACCTCAAGGTTTATCTCAGGTATACAATCGGAATTCTCTTCCCTTCCTTATAGGTTTCCAATTGTCGCTTCGATTATACCGGGATGGTATGAGCTGCTCCCATCCTCAATCCATTCTCCCATTGCCTTAAGTCTCATAGCTGCAGTGGCTGCCTCACACTTAATCTGTATGTCAATGGGTTGGATATCTAGGATAGTCTCCAGTGCCCTAGTTGGCGTGGTCCTCATCGCTCAGGTTATGCCAAGACAACATGTTCTCTGAACCTGTTGCATGGTCCTTATGTTGCATTTTTTCTCCATAGCTGTCCATCAAACTACAGAGGCGTAAGTAAGATTGGTCTAATCACGCTCCTGTAGAGCCAGTGGACTATCCTTGGATTTAGGCGCCCATATCGAGCCTACGGCCCCATTTCGAGCCTACGGCCCCATTTCGAGCCTACGGCCCCATTTCGAGCCTACGGCCCCATTTCGAGCCTACGGCCCCATTTCGAGCCTACGGCCCCATTTCGAGCCTACGGCCCCATTTCGAGCCTACGGCCCCATTTCGAGCCTACGGCCCCATTTCGAGCCTACGGCCCCATTTCGAGCCTACGGCCCCATTTCGAGCCTACGGCCCCATTTCGAGCCTACGGCCCCATTTCGAGCCTACGGCCCCATTTCGAGCCTACGGCCCCATTTCGAGCCTACGGCCCCATTTCGAGCCTACGGCCCCATTTCGAGCCTACGGCCCCATTTCGAGCCTACGGCCCCATTTCGAGCCTACGGCCCCATTTCGAGCCTACGGCCCCATTTCGAGCCTACGGCCCCATTTCGAGCCTACGGCCCCATTTCGAGCCTACGGCCCCATTTCGAGCCTACGGCCCCATTTCGAGCCTACGGCCCCATTTCGAGCCTACGGCCCCATTTCGAGCCTACGGCCCCATTTCGAGCCTACGGCCCCATTTCGAGCCTACGGCCCCATTTCGAGCCTACGGCCCCATTTCGAGCCTACGGCCCCATTTCGAGCCTACGGCCCCATTTCGAGCCTACGGCCCCATTTCGAGCCTACGGCCCCATTTCGAGCCTACGGCCCCATTTCGAGCCTACGGCCCCATTTCGAGCCTACGGCCCCATTTCGAGCCTACGGCCCCATTTCGAGCCTACGGCCCCATTTCGAGCCTACGGCCCCATTTCGAGCCTACGGCCCCATTTCGAGCCTACGGCCCCATTTCGAGCCTACGGCCCCATTTCGAGCCTACGGCCCCATTTCGAGCCTACGGCCCCATTTCGAGCCTACGGCCCCATTTCGAGCCTACGGCCCCATTTCGAGCCTACGGCCCCATTTCGAGCCTACGGCCCCATTTCGAGCCTACGGCCCCATTTCGAGCCTACGGCCCCATTTCGAGCCTACGGCCCCATTTCGAGCCTACGGCCCCATTTCGAGCCTACGGCCCCATTTCGAGCCTACGGCCCCATTTCGAGCCTACGGCCCCATTTCGAGCCTACGGCCCCATTTCGAGCCTACGGCCCCATTTCGAGCCTACGGCCCCATTTCGAGCCTACGGCCCCATTTCGAGCCTACGGCCCCATTTCGAGCCTACGGCCCCATTTCGAGCCTACGGCCCCATTTCGAGCCTACGGCCCCATTTCGAGCCTACGGCCCCATTTCGAGCCTACGGCCCCATTTCGAGCCTACGGCCCCATTTCGAGCCTACGGCCCCATTTCGAGCCTACGGCCCCATTTCGAGCCTACGGCCCCATTTCGAGCCTACGGCCCCATTTCGAGCCTACGGCCCCATTTCGAGCCTACGGCCCCATTTCGAGCCTACGGCCCCATTTCGAGCCTACGGCCCCATTTCGAGCCTACGGCCCCATTTCGAGCCTACGGCCCCATTTCGAGCCTACGGCCCCATTTCGAGCCTACGGCCCCATTTCGAGCCTACGGCCCCATTTCGAGCCTACGGCCCCATTTCGAGCCTACGGCCCCATTTCGAGCCTACGGCCCCATTTCGAGCCTACGGCCCCATTTCGAGCCTACGGCCCCATTTCGAGCCTACGGCCCCATTTCGAGCCTACGGCCCCATTTCGAGCCTACGGCCCCATTTCGAGCCTACGGCCCCATTTCGAGCCTACGGCCCCATTTCGAGCCTACGGCCCCATTTCGAGCCTACGGCCCCATTTCGAGCCTACGGCCCCATTTCGAGCCTACGGCCCCATTTCGAGCCTACGGCCCCATTTCGAGCCTACGGCCCCATTTCGAGCCTACGGCCCCATTTCGAGCCTACGGCCCCATTTCGAGCCTACGGCCCCATTTCGAGCCTACGGCCCCATTTCGAGCCTACGGCCCCATTTCGAGCCTACGGCCCCATTTCGAGCCTACGGCCCCATTTCGAGCCTACGGCCCCATTTCGAGCCTACGGCCCCATTTCGAGCCTACGGCCCCATTTCGAGCCTACGGCCCCATTTCGAGCCTACGGCCCCATTTCGAGCCTACGGCCCCATTTCGAGCCTACGGCCCCATTTCGAGCCTACGGCCCCATTTCGAGCCTACGGCCCCATTTCGAGCCTACGGCCCCATTTCGAGCCTACGGCCCCATTTCGAGCCTACGGCCCCATTTCGAGCCTACGGCCCCATTTCGAGCCTACGGCCCCATTTCGAGCCTACGGCCCCATTTCGAGCCTACGGCCCCATTTCGAGCCTACGGCCCCATTTCGAGCCTACGGCCCCATTTCGAGCCTACGGCCCCATTTCGAGCCTACGGCCCCATTTCGAGCCTACGGCCCCATTTCGAGCCTACGGCCCCATTTCGAGCCTACGGCCCCATTTCGAGCCTACGGCCCCATTTCGAGCCTACGGCCCCATTTCGAGCCTACGGCCCCATTTCGAGCCTACGGCCCCATTTCGGTTATTTATGGTGGTCACCCATTGGAGTGGTGATAAATTGCCACCCCGTGGCTTGCCTTGTGCCACTTTCTCCCTTATATTTATGCCATGGGACACACAATTTAATCACCTGTTCCTAAGCATTTGGTTTATTCAGTCTCTAAGGACCCGGTCCACCCTGTACTGGTCTAACGATTGGAAAATCAGTGTGTCGGTCGGCACATTGTTAAAAGCCCCCTCGATGCCAATGCATACCGCCAGTGGGTACGTTTTGGCATAGAAGGACTCTTCAATTTTATGCCCTACCTGGAGCAGGACATATTGATGTAGGACGTTAGAATTGCAAATGGGCCATACCGGTTCAGATTTGGATATAGCTCTCGTATATACCGATCTCCCGATTTGACTTCGTGATCTCCTGCAAGCCGCAATTTTTGTCTGATTGGGCTGAAATTTTGCACATAAGGTTCTGCAATGACTTCGATTTATTGCCAGGTATTGCCAGGTATGGTCTATAGCCTGATATAGCTCCCGTATATACCGATCTTCCGGTTTGACTTCATGATCTCCTTCAAGCCGCAATTTTAGTTCGATTTGGCTGAAATTTTGCACATAAGGTTCTGTTATGACTTCCAACAACTGTGCTTAGTTCGGTCCAAATCGGTCAAGAACCTGATGTAGCTCCCATAAAATCAGATCTCCCGATTTGATTTCTTGAGACCCTACAAGCCACGATACTTATCCGATTTGCCTGACTTTCAACAACTGTGGTTAGTACGATCTAAATCGGTCTATAACCACATGTAGCTCCCATATTTTAGCAGAAGCCATGGTAGTGGATTCCCAAGATTCGGCCCGGCCGAACTTGCTTGGTATTACTCATATATAGGTAGCCCCGATAGCCAAGTTGACCGCGTGCTAGGTTAACCAATGTGAAAGGTGGGTTCGATTCCCACAAGGGACCTGGTCTGTCGCTACTGTGGTATCGCAATGGAATGGTCTAAGTGACTCTGTTCAGAAGATGGACCATATAATGACCGACGCAAGCCACTGTGAAAATTGCTTCAGCCAAAAATGTCTGCCGTGCTATGCCACATATTTTGTAAGGCTTTTTAATGCAATTTGCTGGTCCCATGTTTCTATCCTTTCTTTCTGAATTGCTAAAATATGTTGCAGTAGTAATATTTGCGGTCACGACCGGACATTTGTTTGGTCAACATTCATATTTAGTGGCCATGTTTTTGCCATTGCCCATTCATATATGTATGAGTCTGTGAGTAAGTGTGCGAGTATGAGGGAGTGTGTTACAGTTTATATCCTTTGGGTAGTTTTTTGTTTTTTTTTTTTGCAACCGGTAGTTTTTTATGGTCTGGTCACAAATGACGTCTGCTACGTGGTAGATTTATTTGCCACTTTGGGGTATGAACAAATGGATTTTAATTGAATAAAAGCTTAAATTAAAATTACATTTGGCGTTGTTATATTTACTCGTGGCAACCACATTTAATTCAGTTCATTACTTAATTATCGTGGTCAGATAATTCTTTGCAAGGCGATTTTATTTAGCTTGATGTCGATGGAAATTGCATTGAGCCCCGATAAATTAATTACTACAAAACATATTTGCTAAACAATTAATTAGGCGATTTTAATATTTAATGAAATACGGAAAAGAGCAAACAAATTTTGATTTAAAAAATTTGGAATTTTAATTAGACATATTGCAGTTTTTATGTGGGATTGCTTAAAAGTGTTTCTACTAACATGCAGTTGTATTAGGATGATCACACCATTTAGCAAAATATGAAATTAGTTAAAAAAACAAGTAAAATCGTTCAAAGTTCCGGCGGGCCGAATGCCAAGTTCTTTGCCCTGTATCTCTTTTTAGGTAAACAAAGCATAATGGAAAAGAGAATTGACCGATTCGGGCTATATATCACTTGGATGATGGAGACCATAGTAGAAGTCATTGTGCGGTTTTTATGGGAGCTATATTAGGTTATAGACCTATTCAGACCATAATTAGTTGAGTTCATTATGCAAATGTGGACACGTATATTGAAGGTCATGGGAGAAGCCGTTGTACAAAACTTCTGCCAAATCAAATGAAAATTGCGCCCTCTAAAGGCTCAAGAAATCAAGATCCCAGATCGGTTTATATCGGCCAGCTATATCAGGTTATGAAGCGATTTGAACCATACTTAGCACAGTTTTTGGAAGTGATATAAAAACACCACGTGAAAAATTACAGCCAAATCGGATGAGAACTGCGCCCTCTAAAAGCTGCAGAAGTCAAAACCCAAAATCGGTTTATATGGCAGCTATATCGAAACATAGACCAATTTGCCCCATTTACAATCCCAACCGATCTACACTAATAAAAGGTATTTGCTCAAAATTTCAAGTCATAACAAAACACTTCGTTCAAAATGTTAGCCAAATTGGATAACAATCAAAATTGCAAATTGGCAGATCGATTTATTGATGGGAGCTATATCAGGTTATACACTGATTTAAAGACAAACATTCCATGAAATTTTCTATAAGGCAAAATGTCCATGAAATTTTCTTTAAAGACAAGCATTCAATGAAAATTTCCAAAAAATTTTTTCTAAATACAAAATGTTTATCCAATTTTCTCTAAAAACAAAATTTTCTGAAATTTTCTATAAAGACTCCGATCACTCAGCTCGTCACGAAAGAGAAACAAACAAAAAATTGTAAAATTTAATGATCTCGCCCTAACAGGCAAAAAACTTGCAAAGTTGGAAGTTCGAAAGAGCCCGGCCAGGATTCGAGCCTAGGCACACGGAGTGGGAGCGAGAGCCGTTGCCGTTGTCTTAGCGTTCGAAGCCATCAATACAACTTCCAACAGATGAACGAAATCATGTCTAGTACCGAGGAAATATAAATTGACTCAGATAGAATGTCTGTCATAACACAAAAATACATGCATTTGGAAAAGTACAGCTAATAAGCAGGGTTGTCGAGTTTGGTTAATGTTGTAATTGTATCATAGATGCGTTTTCGCTATTAATGACGTTGAACAAAACGCTCCATGAACAATTTTGTAGAGATTGGATAAAAATTGTGCCTGCTGCAGCCGTAAAATACCATATCGGATGAAAGATATATATGGGAGCTATATATAAATCTGATCCGATTATGATGAAATTTTTAACACATATTGGGACGTCACAAAAAGCACTTCATGCCAAATTTTGTAAAGATCAGATCAAAATTGTGCCTTCTACAGCCTTAATAGGTCAAATCGGACGAAAGTTATATATGAGAGCTATATCTAAATCTGAATCGATTTAGATGAAAATTTGCACACATATTGGGACGTCACAAAAAGCACTTCGTGCCAAATTTGGTAGAGATCGCACCAAAAAGGGCATATCGGATGAAGGATATATATGGGAGATATATCTAAATCTGAACCGATTTCAATAAAATTTTGCAAGCATTTTGGGTCGTTAAAAAAACACTTTGTGTCAAATTTTCTAAGGATCGGACCAAAATTGTGGCTTCTACCGCTTTAAAAGGGCACATCGGATGAGATATATCATATGGGAGCTATATTTAAATTTGGACCGATTTTTTCAAAATAAATAGCGTTCGTCCTTGGACCAAAAAAGACACTTTTGCAAAATTTTGTGAAAGTCGGATAACAAATGCGACCTGTATCTTGATTACAAGAATACAAGAACAGACAGATAGATAAACGGACAGACGAACAGACGGACATAGCTAAATCGAATCAGGAAGTGATTCTAAGTCGATCCGTATACTTATCGATGGGTCTAGCTTTTCTCCTTCTTAGCGTTGCTAACAAATGCACAAATCTATAATACCTTGTACCACTGTAGTGATGTAGGGTGTAAATATGCGAGAAAGGTTTCGTCTACGTTTAGCGAACCTGTCGCTGGTCTCGTATATGTGTCGGGGACGAAAGAGCTGCATGTTTTCGTAAAGTGGTTAGTTTGCGTGAGTTGTGCGATAGGCCACGGGCTTTCCTCATTGAGAAGGTGATTTTTCCCCTATGTGGGAACTTGGAGACCTTTTATAGGAGGTTTCTTCAGATACTTGAACAATACGGAATTATTTCAACAAGTGACCTCATGAAATGCAGAACACGCTGTAATGCGGTGGTACACACTACCCGGTGTGTAACCTGGGAGATGATCGCTGCTAATTCGGCGATACAAATGAATTTGGGCATACTGACTAGGCGCAGGCTCCACTCTCTTACACAGAAATTTTCTTGCGGAAGATTCTATTTCAAATATATTTTTTTAGGTAACTTTCAATATTTCAATGAAAGTTTTCTTAATGGCAGGATTTATTTGTTTAATTATTTCTGTCTATGGTAATGCAATTGAATTGAAATTATCTCTAAAACACCATTTTAATTAAATTTTCTCTGAAGACGGTTTTCAATTAATTTCTCTTGGGGTAAGATTTTAAGGTTGGTGAATTTGTTTTGTAGTTTAAATTTCTTTATGTTATAGTTGGCATATGATATAGAAGGTATATTTTATGATACAGTACCTTAGCCTACTTTTGTACCCTACTTACCCCAATTCTCATTTCTTTGATTTTAAACTTTTAATTTTTCCTTCTTATGGTGATTTATTGAAATCAAAATATGGCATTAGTTTTAGTTTATGGCCTTGGTTCTCCAATCTTTGGCCAATAAAGAAATTGTGGTAAATTTCACCCCCTCCCGAATTAGACATTAAAAATTTATGCTAGTGGATTGATTTGCTATAGGTCACGTTTGTCTGTCATTTAAGAAACGATGATATTTTGGACACATGGTGCGGTGTACGTTGCCAGAAATTTTTTGCTCCAACTATTTAGTTTTTGTTACAAAAAACGCCTCTCATGTCGACTATAACTAATAGTGCGGTTTCATACGATTTGGCAGTGATTTATGCCTCTTGGTGGGCAAACAATTTTCATTTTTGAAAGTGATAGATTGAGTTCATCGCTATGATACCTCTCACTGAAGTATGAAAGTTAAAAGTAAATGGGTAATTTATTTCACATTGGTCAGCCTATTTGTTGGCATTGAAATAGGTTGGTTAGCCTTTTAAAATGGGACTCTAATTTGTGGCTTTTTTTTTGTTTGTTGGGAATCTCAATGGCAATGAATTAGATGTGCTCAACAAAACAAGGTCATCCGAACAAATGGGATATTTAGAGTTTTAAATCATTTAAATCTATGGTTCTTAATATCTTTGAATAAAATGAAAGTGATAGAAAGTGATGGAGTTGGGATGAAACCTGATTGAAATTCCAAAGTCTCGGTGGTAGGGTAAATTAAAAGAAGAGGCAATGTGTTTAATTTGGCAGAGGATATTAAATCATTATGCATGTGCTTGCTTGGGGGAAAGGGGTATTACAATTCCATAGTCTTATGGAAATTGATGTAGAAACTTTATTCAAGTCATCGGTTCAAGTTTGTGTTTTAAATCAACGGAAATATTTGCCTTCTGTGGGCTTAAGAAAATGAGAGGGAATATGTGAAGATATATATCTTACTAGCTGACCCGGGCCCGCTGCGCTGCGCCTTCCTTTACTTCATATATTGCCCAAAAAGTAATTGCGGATTTTTTAAAAGAAAGTAAATGCATTTTTAATAAAACTTAGAATGAACTTTAATCAAATAAACTTTTTTACGCTTTTTTTCTAAAGCAAGCTAAAAGTAACAGCTGATAACTGACAGAAGAAAGAATGCAATTACAGAGTCACAAGCTGTGAAAAAATTTGTCAACGCCGACTATGTGAAAAATCCGCAATTACTTTTTGGGCAACCCAATAGAACAAAAGTATCCTTGGAATATTTATTTTCTACAATTAAGGATCTTTAAGTGAAATCCCTTGCTACGAAAATAGTATATCGTTTGACTAACAGTTTAACAATTTAAGTGCCTTTATCTGATCTTAGTTGGTCTAAAAATTTAAGTTTGGATGTTAGGTGTACTCCATTCTAAATAAAATACCTTATTTCAGCCTGATATTCTCATGATCTCTGATTTAGGGGTGTTTTCGTAGGTGAGACACTTGGCTCTGAAAAAATATCAGCACCGTGCTCTTTTCTCAAATACCATTTATTTAAACCCCATATTGCCACTGGCTTAAGAGGAGTTTACAGAATGAGGCGTCCCCCAAACACATGGCCCCAAAATAGGTTATCAAATTCGTTTTCTGATCTCAAATAGCTTTCATTTGAGCCACATATTGGCATGGTCGAAAAATGTTTACCCTTTGGAAGGTGTCTTGGGAAAGGGATGATGCCCTAAATACATGGTCCTATATTTGGATATAAAATTTGTATTCTACTCCCAAATACCTTTATTTGAGCCCCATATTGCGATGGTCAGTAAAAAATTGATGTTTGTGGGGTATTTTGGGAAAGGTGTAGACCCCCAGAAAATTGGTCTCGAAAATGGGTATCAATTCTTGCTCTACTCACCAATACCTTTCATTTAAGCTCCACATTGAAATGGTCGGTAAATATGCCCGATTTAGGGGTGTTTTGGGGTGATCCCCCAAACACTTAGCCTAGAAAATATATCAGCAAGGTGCTCTATTCTCATATATCTATATATCATTTATTTGAACCCCATATTGCCATTGCCCTCAAATTTGCATATCAAATTCGTTTTCTGATCTCATTTAAACTCCTTATTGCAAAAGTCAGCAAATATGTCCGGTTTGGGGTATTGGCCCTAACAACTACCACATACCTTTAATTTGAGCCTCATATTTCCATAGTCGGCATGAGCAGCTTGGGGTCCCCCTAGCACTTGGTCCGACAATTGGATATCAGATACGTTTTCTTATCTTAAATACCTTTCATTTGACTCCTATATTGCCGTGATTGGTGTATATATGTGTTTGGTAGGTTTTAGGGTGGGGAAGCCCCCCTAGGTACCCCATCCGAAATATGGATAACAAATTTTTATTTTTAGGGTACTATATGAGAGCACAAAAAATTTCGCTTAAAGAGCGCCATCCATCTCCGAGATCTGGCGTTTCTGAAAATTAGGGTAAGGGGGAGGGTCCGCTCCCCCTTCAGATATCAAAAAATTTAGTACCCTATTTTTACCATGGGATCATTATGCACCATCTGTGAAAATTTCTAGAAAATT
The DNA here is from genome assembly GCF_963082655.1 of Stomoxys calcitrans. Classification (NCBI taxonomy): domain Eukaryota; kingdom Metazoa; phylum Arthropoda; class Insecta; order Diptera; family Muscidae; genus Stomoxys; species Stomoxys calcitrans. The sequence continues at coordinate 32,841,474 of NC_081554.1, read as the reverse complement.
GTTTCAACCGTTTCTGAGTCTATAAGGAACACACAAATATACAAATAAACCAACAAACAAACGCAAATTGATTTTTATATATAAGATGAAAGTGGGCGGACTCTCCACCGTTACCCCAAAAACACCACCCAAACTCAAAAATGGACTGATATAGACAATATGGGTAGCAAATTAAAAGTATGTGGGAGTAGATAACGAATCTGGCATACAAATTCATATCGAAATATAGGGGTTCACCCCACTCCCTCAACAACGCCCAAAATGGGCATATTAGCCAATGACGGATATATGGGACTCGGTTTATTTGTTCTGTATAGACTGAAAAACGGCAGAACCGATTTGCTCGAAATTTTCGCATATTTTATAGGTTGGTCTGAAAGGAAACATAGGCTATATCATTTTTCGGTATCGGAAGGGGGGCGGACCCTCCCCCTTATGCCAAAAACACAACCCAAAATCAAAAGTGGACCGATCGTGACAATATAGGTATCAAATGAAAGGTATTGGAGATTAGAATACGAATATGGAATTAAAATTTGAGTCTAAATACCCATCGGGCCGCCCCAACCCCAAAAACTTCCTCAAACAGACATATTAGACGTTCATTTCAATATGGGGCTCAAATGAAAGGTAGTCGAGAGTAGATTTCGAATCAGGCATACAAAATCAGACCGAAGTGTAGGGGGTCACGTCACCCCTAAAAATGCCATTAGACCCACTATGACTATATCATACTTGGCTGAACCGATTTTCTAAAAAAATTTTCATAGATTGTGTACGTCTGTCTGGAAGGAAACATAGGCTATATAATTTTTAGATATCGGGTGGAGGCGGACCCTTCACCTTACTCAAAAAACGCCACCCATATCCGAAAGTGGTCCGATGAGCACAATAAGGGCATCAAATGAAAGGTATTGGAGACCGGAAAACGAATATGGTATTAACATTTGGATCCAAGTACCCAGCGGGGCTCCCCCCAACCAACCTCAAAACTTCTCTAAAAACAGATATATTCGATGTTCATGTCAACGTGGGAATCAAATGAAAAGTTTTAAGCAGTAGATTACAAATATGGCATAAAACATTAGGTCCAAGTAATAGAAGGTCGCCCACCCCTAAATACTCCCAAATGGGCATAATAGCCGACCATGACTCAAATGAAAGGTAATAGGAAGTAGATCACGAATATGGCATTGAAATTTCCGTTCAAGTCTAGCTGGCGTTTTTCCTCCTCAAGATAAGTCAAATGGGTTATTTGACCCATTATGACGATATGGGAAACGTATTTGAGAGTAGAAAACGAATTTAATATCCAATTTTGGAGCCAAGTGTTTTGGGGTACGTCCCAAAGCACACCCTAAACTGAACTTCATTTCCGTTGGGAATAAAGAACAAATTTGGTATCTAATTGCAGTGTAAAGTGCCGGTGGCCGCCCCAACCCCAAAACACCCTCCAAACGGTTCATATATACCGGCCATGGCAATATGGGGCTCAAAGTAAAGGGATTTGTAAGTGCAGCACTAATTTGATATCCATATTTGAGCCGAAATATCTGAGGTCCCATCCCTTCTCTAATGAGAACATTACCCTAAGGAAGAACATTACCACCAGGATCGAAGAATGGGCAAATTCTCACACAATGAGTGCTTTACGATTCAAGTTTAAACCCAATGCTAAGGAACCTTTTTTATAGCCGAGTCCGAACGGCGTCCCGCAGTGCGACACCTCATTGGGGAAAATTTTTTAAATGACCATGCATGGCATTGTACCTCACAAATGTCGCCAACATTAAGAAGGAATAAACACCGCTTTGTCCGATGTTCTCGCCAAGAATCGAACTCGTTCAGCGTCATAGGCTACAACGGCACGAATGCTATATTCGCATTCAGGGCAAAGTGTCCTCACCCTAAAAAGATATTAGAGAGTTAAAGAGGGAGCAGCAGAGCTGGCCCGGTTCGGCTAGTTGTATATATATCTTGTGCTATGGACAGTGTGTGTCAATCTAGAGAGCACCCAGTGGACAAGGATGAATATGAGTGTCTTGTCTGTATATCATAATACTATTGGGTTGCCCAAAAAGTAATTGCGGATTTTTTAAAAGAAAGTAAATGCATTTTTAATAAATCTTAGAATGAACTTTAATCAAATATACTTTTTTTACACTTTTTTTCTAAAGCAAGCTAAAAGTAACAGCTGATAACTGACAGAAGAAAAAATGCAATTACAGAGTCACAAGCTGTGAAAAAATTTGTCAACGCTGACTATATGAAAAATCCGCAATTACTTCTTGGGCAACCCAATATGATCTGTCTAGCCCCAAAACCCTCATCGTTGCCCCTAATGAAAGGAAATTAATTACCCGCAAAGTTCATTTTGTACTCCTTGAAATATTTGTTGGTAATTCCTTGCCTCCAGTTGGTGTGCTTTTATGATTCCTATAACATTCTCCCTTTAAGGTAAATATATAAAAGTTTACCTTTCACAGCCAATCATAGAGTTCAAGATTTTACTCGATGCCTATATCGAAGGCGAATGAAACCCTTTACATTACTATGTAACAACAAGCTAACTTGCCTCCACCACCATCGATCAATTATCAATTCCCACATTACAGTATCCGATACCAATCACATTTATTGTGATTGATTGCTTATTGGTCTGAGGACAAACCTCAAACATGAGTATGGATTATTGCCATTTGAGTTATGCGCATAAGTAAATATTGGTTTTCCATACCAGTTGAGGTTTTTCTTTTTCTCCATTCCATACTCTATGAAGATTAATCGAAGTAGAAATTGTTCACACTATGGCTTATGCTACCTGTTTGAGAAGACCAACTATTCTGTAGGGCACTAACAAAAATAAAAGAGATAAAATACACGCAGGTGACGAAAATTTTTTTATTCATTGATTTATGACAATAGAAGGAGAATTACAAGAAAGGTAATTCTTTGTTACCACATATAGATTTTATGGAGGATATCTTAAAGTTTCGTGATGAATGCTAAAAAACAGTTAAAAATCCAATGGGATATTAAACAAGTAAGAGCGTGCTAAGTTCAGCCGGGCCGAATCTTCTATATACCCTCCACCATGGAACGCATTTGTCAAGTTCTATGCGCGGTATCTCTTTTTAGGCAAACAAAGTATATAGAATAAGAACTGTTATGCTATAGGAGCTACATCAAGTTATAGTCCGATTCGGACCAAAAATGGGTGCTAAATATTGTAGAAGTCATTGTGTAATATTTCAGTTCATTCGGATAAGAATTACGCCTTGTAGGGGCTCAAGAAGCAAAATCTGGAGATAGGTTTATATGGGAGCTGTATCAAGCTATTGATCGATTCAGACCATATTAGTATGTTGAACGTCATGAGAGAAGCCGTTGTATAAAATTTCTGCCAAATCGGATGAGAATTGCGCCCTCTAGAGGCTCAAGAAGTCAAGTCCCCAGATCGGTTTATTTGGCAGCTATATCAGGTTATGTACCGATTTGCGCCACACTTAACACAGTTATTGGAAGTCATAATAAAACACCTCATGCAGAATTTCAGCCAAATCCGATGAGAATTGCGAGCTCTATTGGCTCAAGAAGTCAAGATCCAAGATCGGTTTATATGACAGCTATACCAGATTATGAACCGATTTGAATCATACATAATACAGCTGTTGGAAGTGATACCAAAATACTACGTGCAATATTTCAGTCAAATCGAACGAGAATTGCGCCCTCTGGAGGCTCAATAAGTCAAGACCCAAGATCGGTTTATATGACAGCTATATCAAAACATGGACCGATTTGTCCCATTTTCAATCCCAACCGACTTACACTAATAAAAAGTATTTGTGCAAAATTCCAAGCGACGGAAGTAAGAAGCAGGTCAGTATAGCTTTCGGTATCATAATGGGACACATCGGACTACGAGCTCACTAATGCAAAATCGGTGCGGCAAGTGAGACCATGTGTAGGGCATGTGGGTAAGATGATGAGACGTTGGAGCATTTGCTATGTCATTGCCCGGCTTTCGCGGCTAAAAGATACCGGTACACAGGTGGGGACACTATACCAGATATGAACCAACTTACGGGCTTGTTATGGAAAACAATTAAGTTTACCGAGTTTACTATAAAGTATTTAGAGCGCACAACAAGCCTAATACCTAAATAAATATCAACCTAACCTAGCCTGGACAGTGACCGAAGGCCGTGATAGCTGAAAGAAGTGCAAAGCTATGCAGACGTGCTTAGGGGCCTTAGGCGAAGGAAGCCGAATTCTCAAAATGCTCGGTTCAGAACATGGGCAGAGATGTTCTGCAAGTTCCTCGAGGGCACCCTTTAGGAGGCTACAGTCGTGCAGGACATAAAATCGAAGGCGACTATAAAGATACGCCACCTGGATTCCCTCTCCACTACCGAAGAGATTACAGATGCTGCGATACTGGCAAAGGAAGTGACTGTGCAGCTAACTGCACTTTACCCCCGAAAGCAGAAGGGGGTCTTCGTCTTCCTACCAGCTAGCTGCGCCAACGAGCTGCTAAAGAATAACAGGCTCCTGATTGGAAAAACTAATTGTCGGCTGAAATATTGGGATCAGAGAAAACCCTGCTTCAGGTATTTTGGAGCAGGACATCTACAGTGAAAATGCAAGGGACCCGACAGAAAAGGAAAGGGACTATGCATTAAATGCAGCAAGAGTGAGCACAAGATAAAGGAGTAGAGTAGAGTAGAGTAGGAGATACTCTACTCTACTCTACTCTACTCTACTCTACTCTACTCTACTCTACTCTACTCTATACTACTCTAGCAACAGAATTTTCCACATAAAGCATGCATAATACATCCATACAAGCATCGATGTGACTAAGCAATGATACATCTCTGTTCTATTCTGCGATAGGGAATACTTTTACAATAACCATGATTTTGCAAATCCACGAATAACAAGGATATTTTGTGGCCTTTTACTCTGCTAATAAAGTTGTGCAAATATTTTTGTCGATACTCGTATAAAATAAAGTGAACACAAACAAATAGAAACGAGAAGTAAGTATCAAAACGTAGTTGAGGTTGATAACACAAAACGAAGGATGAATGAAATAGTGCCCCGCTACCATTTTACTATGATGTGGGCTTGTATTTCTGTGTTTAAGTTTATAATCATAGGCGACAATATGTGACCTCATGCGATTACTTTTTCTTAGATTGAAGATTTTGTTAAGGACCTTTCATCATCCTTTGGACGTTGAATCAATGGAATTTTTCAAGTGATTGGATTTGTTATCCAAGTATAAAAACAAGTAAAAGCGTGCTAAGTTCGGCCGGGCCGAAACTTATATATATAGATCCCATTTGTCAAGTCCTTTTTCCGATATCTCTTTTTAGGCAAACAAAGGATAAAAGAAAAGAATTGCTATAATATTGGAGCATTATCAAGTTATGGTTCATTTCAGACCATAATTGAACTGAATATTGGAGATCATAGTAGAAGTCATTGTGTAAAATTTCAGCCAAATCTAGTAAGAAATGCGCACTTTAGGGGCTGAAGGAGTAAAATAGGGAGATCGGTTTATAGGGGAGCTGTATTAGGCTATAAACCAATTCATGCCATATTCGACACGTATCTTAAAGGTCATGAGAGAAGCCGGTGTACAAAATTTCAGCCAAATCGGATAATACTTGCGTCCTCTAGTGGCTCAAGAAGTCAAGACCCCAGATCGGTTTATATGGCAGCTATATCAGGTTATGGACCGATTTGAACTATTCTTAACACAGTTGTTGAAAGTCATAACAAAACACCTCATGCAATATTTCAGCCAAATCGGTTAGGAATTGCTCCCTGTAGAGGCCCAGATAGTCAGATATTAGGTTATGGACCGATTTAAACCATTCTCAGCACAGTTGTTGGAAGTCATAATGAAACACCTCATGCAAAATTTAAGCCAAATCGGATAAGAATTGTGCCCTCTAGCGGGTCAAGAAGTCAAGATCCCATATCGGTTTCTATGGCAGCTATATCAAAACGTGGACCGATATAGCCCATTTACAATTCCAACCGACCTACACTAATAAGAAGTATTTGTGCAAAATTTGAAGCGGCTTGCTTTACTCCTGCGAAAGTTAGCGTGCTTTCAACAGACAGACGGACGGACATGCCTAGATCGACTTAAAATGTCATGACGATCAAGAATTTGTGGGCATTATGGGGTCTTAGACGAATATTTCGAGGAGTTGCAAACAGAATGACGAAATTAGTATACCCTTATGCTATGGGGGTATAGGGTATAATAAGACAAAGCCGGTTTAGTTGGGCCGGGCCGAATGTTGGGTACCCATTTACCTTTGACGTTATTATCACGTATATGAATTATTTTAGAACAACCAAATCAGGAATTTTCAAGTTTAGGGAGAAGATCATTAAATTTAAGAATTTATGTTTGTTTCTCTTTCGAGAAGAGCTCAATGATCAGAGAAAGACAAAGATCGCAACACACACCAACCACTTTGCGACGCGTTTCTCATTTTGGTTTAGAATTACTTCTTAGCCATATTAGGTGTGATGGCTTCAAGGGGCGTATGTTGCACTTACACTTAATTTATTGCAAAACTGCTTCTATGATATAAATACCACATATACCACCCTCGAAAACCCTGTCTATCAACTGTAATTTTCCTAATGCATGTTTTTTTGTTTAATGACAGATTTTTTGTCTACAATAATTTCACTACTCCCATGGTATTCACATGAATCTGTGGACCTGTTGGAAGTTGTATTGGGGGCTGCGAGCGCTAGACAACGACAAGTACTTTCGCCGTTGCTCCGTGTGCCCAGGTTCGAATCTCAGCATGGCTCTGCCGAATTTTTACAACCACCATCGAAGGATTAGGGTATATTCATTTTGTCATTCCGTTTGCAACATCCATATCCATTCCATTCCATATCCATCCATTTGAAATATCCATTTCCGACTCTATAAAGTATATATATTTTTGATCAGCACAAAAATTTAATACGATCTAGCCATGTCCCTCTGTCTGTTGAAATCACGCTACAGTCTTTAAACATAGAGATATTGAGTTGGTCCATAAGCAGGATAAGTTAGAAGATGGCCTATATAGGACCATATCTTGATATAGCCCCCATTTAGATCGTCGATTAAGGGTCTTAGACCCATAAAAGACACATTTATTATCCGATTTTACTGAAATTTGAGACAGTGAGTTCTGTTAGGCCCTTCGACATCCTTCGTCAATTTGGCTCAGATCGGTCCAGATTTGGATAGGGTCTTAGGCCCATAAAAGCCACACTTATTATCCGATTTTACTGAAATTTGAGACAGTGAGTTCTGTTAGGCCCTTCGTTATCCATCGTCAATTTGGCTCAGATCGGTTCAGAATTGTATATAGCTGCCATATAGACCGATCCTCCGATTTAGGGTCTTAGGCCAAAAAAAACCACATTTATTATCTGATTTTGCTGAAATTTTGGACTGTGAGTTCTATTAGGCCCTTAGACATCTTTCGCCGATCGGTCCAGATTTGGATATAGCTGCCATATAGACCGATCGGCCCAGATTTGGATATAGCTGCCATATAGACCGATCTTTCGATTTAGGGTTTTGGGCCCATAGAAGCCACATTTATTATCCGATTTTGCTGAAATTTGGGACAGTGAGTTCTGTTAGGCCCTTCGACATTCTTCGTCAATTTGGCTCAGATTGGTTCAGATTTGGATATAGCTGCCATAGAGACCGATCCTCCGATTTGGGGTCTTAGGCCCATAAAAGCCAAATCTATTATCCGATTTTGCTGAAATTTGGGTCAGTGAGTTGTGTTAGGTCCTTCCATATCCTTCTTTAATTTGAATTAGATCGGCTCAGATTTGGATATAGCTGCCACATAGACCGTTCTCTCGATATAAGGGTTTTCGCCCATAAAAGGCTCATTTATTGACCGATGTCGGCGAAAATTGGGACTGTGAGTTATATTGGGCTCCTTGACATACTTCTGCAATATGGCATAGATCGGTTCAGATTTGGATATATCTGGTATATAGACCGATCTCTTGATTTGAGGTTTTGGGCCCATAAAAGGTGCATTTATTATCCGATTTTGATGAAATTTGGGACATTTTGTTGTGCTAGGCCCTTCGACATCCTTTACAATTTGGCTCTGATTGGTCCAGATTTTGACAATGCTGCCATATAGACCGATCTCTCGATTTAAGGTTTTGGGTCTATAAAAGGCGCATTTATTGTCCAATGTCGCCGAAATTTGCGACAGTGAGTTATGTTGAGCTCCTTGACATACTTCTGCAATATGGCACCGATCGGTCCAGATTTGAATATAGCTGCCATTTAGACCGACCTCTCGATTTTAGGTTTTGGGCCCATCAAAGGTGCATTTATTATCCGATTTTGATGAAATTTGGGACAGTGAGTTGAATTGGGCCCCTCAACACCTTTATGCAATATGGCCGAGATCGGTTCAGATTTGTATATAGCTGCCATATAGACCGATCTTTTGATTTAAGGTCTTGGGCCCATAAAAGGCGCATTTATTGTCCGGTTTCGCTTAAATTTGGAACAGTGAGTTGTGTTAGGCTCTTCAACATTCTTCTTCAATTTGGCTCAGATCGGTTCAGATTTGGATATAGCTGCCATATAGACCGATATCCCGATTTAAAGTCTTGGCCCCAAAAAAGGCGCATTTTTAATCCGATTTCACTGAAATTTAGCACAGTGACTCATGTTAGGCTTTTGACATGCGTGTCGCATATGGTTCCGATCGAGCTTCTTTTGTATATGGCTACCAAAAAGGCCAATATTTTGTTCTACACAAACCACGCAATGTCCGTATCGAATTTAGTTTAAATCGGACCATATTTCATTATAGCTACTATTGGGCCATAAATTATGCATTTTTCACCGGATTATGACGAAAGATGGTTTACATATATACCCGAGGTGGTAGGTATCCAAAGTTCGGCCCGGCCGAACTTAACGCCTTTTTACTTGTTTAAGATTTTAAATTTCAAAAAATAATAATTGGAGAGTCGTCTGCGAAGTGAACTAATAATCAATCAGCCATCGAAATATGAAACGGGTGGTCGTGGTCGTTGGTTAATAGAACAATAAATTAAAATATTTCTATTTTAAAGTTTTTATTCTTTTGCTCATTTTAATTACTAGATACTTGGAAACATCTTCAATTTTTCTCCATCTTTTCTTTCTGTGTATAGACCGATTCGATTCATACTCCGCACGGATGTTGAAAGTCGTTACAAAAGTCCTTGAGCTAAATTTCATCCAAAACATGATACGAATCGTTTGCATTAATACTCGTATCGTTTTGCTATATATGTGCATGCTATGAAAAGACCCATATTCATGTCAAAATTACTCTCAATCCCAATTTCATACCAATATGACATCAAATTATTTCCATTATACTCCCTATTTTCATTCAATAGCATTTTAACGAAATGCTTTGCATTTTAAATGTCAACTTTTTGGATTTGATTGTTCGCAGATATGAACGCAATCAGCAGTATTTGCTGTTCGTATGCAAGAAGTCATTTCGAAATTGAAATTTTTATGAAATTTATTGCTAAAATACTTTTCGTAGCTCGAGGATATGTGATGTTGTTATTGTCAATGGTTTTCAGGGAAAATATTTTCAATGACATTTCGGGGGCAATTACTAGCATAAGGCATGAATGCCAAAACATGGATGCTACTCATCGAAAGGAGGACAATTATACTTTAGTTGGTATGAAAATTGAACTATTTGCTAAAACTAAAACATCAAATTAACATCCTGCAAATGCACATACAAGAATAGAAGAGATTTTTTCCAACTTAATTCTCGTTGGCTCTCTGCTTCCGCTTGAGTTAGATTTTATGCAAAACGTTTAATGGGGGGGTAAAGAAGGAAAATCAATAGAAATGGCTTTTCACTTTCCATTGGAATGGCAATGTGCCACCCTGAATTATTCTCGTTGAAATTTATTACTATTCATGAGATGTACTTGGACGCATTTTTCCTCTCGATGGCGCACAACGTGAATGGATTTTTCATATTTCCTATGAACGATTTTGATTTATTTGATGGATTATATATTTTTTTTTTTTTGTGTTGAAGTACCATCTAATCCATGATGAGATTTTACTTGAATAACGACAACAAATCAACTTGACAATGACAAGGACAGAATTTGATTGAAAACCAAAGGGGTGTTATAAATAATAAAAGTTTGTAGGAATTTGTTATCACAAAGTGATAGTGGATACACTCGGAAACAAAATCGTCATTTGGGCGCACACCACCATGGTTTATGCTAAGAATTTTCACAGATGTACTTAGTTGAAGGAATTATGTGTACTTTATATACAAAATTTCTACCAAATCAGCATTGAAGCATCTAAGGGCCTCAGAAGACTAAACAGGAGTTCAGTTTATATGGGAGCTATATCATGTTAGTGACGGATTTGGGCAATAATCACCATGCATGTTGAAAATCATAAAAAGACAGCACGTGCAAAATTTAAGCCTAATCGAATAACAAATGTGGCTTCCGGAGCCAAAAGAAATAAAATCGTGGGATCAATATCAGGTTAAATGCCGATTTGGACCATACTTGCCACTTATGTTGGAAGTGATAACAAAATACTTCATGTAAATTTACCAATAAATCGGATATATATTGCGGCTTCTAGGGGCTCGAAATCTCAAATCGGGAGATGGGCTTCTATGGGAACTAAATTAGGATATAAACCGATTTTAACCGTACTAAACATTGTAGTGGCGCATGTCGATGTACCCAATATGAATATATTTCTTGGAATTGGCCCGCCTGATAATAGATATGGACATTCCTGTTTTTTTTCCAACCCCAACGCGAGTTAACATACAATGTGGATGCTAGAGTATTTTTGTTGTTGTGATTGCTTGTCTCATGTTGTTCCCTTATTGGAACATATTTGGAGCTTTGCCTATGCTGTTTTTCTTCTTCTTCTTCCTTGTAGCACTGTTACAGTTGGATTCACTTACATTGACCGCTGTTGATGATTCAAAGCTTAGTGTGATCATGTGTTATAATCACTTAGCTAACAGAGACGCATCATAGGCGGTAGCCTAGGGGAAGCGTTACAGCCTACGAACCGGTGAGCGTGAGTTCGAATACCGGCAGCAGTGTTTCTTTATACATTTATATTTTTTATTTATTTATTTTTTTTTTGTTTGTTTCATTTCATTTGTTTTCTTTTTTTTGATCATTTGATCACATCAAAGTTCAAATGAGTTGTTTAATTTTTTTTTTCTTTTGGTTTTCTTTTTTTTTGACAACTATTGGATAAGGTGGAAAATGGTTTTGGTTGTTAACATCCACACATATAAGTCCGACCAAATCATAGGTTTAGAGCACTTTGTCTCCATATTGAAAAGTTGCTATAATTTCCCCTTAGCCATAGTGGTGAATGTTAACTTCTTTTCTATGTTCTTTGTAGCTTTTCTTTCGCATTGGAGTTCCCATACACTCACAAATGGATTATTATTGTATTTGTGGCATGTATGTAAAAGAAGACATTTTTGGTTTTGAGAATTTTAATTTGTGGTAGTAATTCAGCAATTTGCCCCATTGTTTAGGTCAAGGCTACAAAAGGTGGTAGCAGACTGATTTGAGATCCATTTTGCTCCAACCTTGCAACCGTGTGCACCCAAAAGTTTAAGTTTTTGTGTCGTAAAGGACTTGAGATTCTTTAAAAGTGCAAAAGCGTTATCCTTGCTTTAGTAAAAAAGGGATTAAATTTTTTTTTGTTGGTGGCAGTTCTCCTCAATTTTTATTTTTTTTTGTCCTGCAGAATCGATGTTTATTTATAAAATCGCGGGTAAATAATTGTTGCAAGTGTTGGTTTCCTGCATTTTCTTTTTGCTGAGGGTTTTATCCCCAAAGCTGGAGTGTTGGTCCCCTGTGATCATTTAACTCCTGGATTAATACATTTGGTAAGGTGGCATTTTTTCTAAACAATTTCTCAATTTCTTTTGAGAACTCATTGTTCTGTGGGCCTTGTTTCTCTGATTCTAGGATTCCCCCTTTACCTGTGCTCATATGGATTTCTCTGTTTCTGCTGTGCAGATTTGGCTGCCTGAGAGAGTCTAACAAAAGTCTTTTCATTTTTTGTTGATCAGTGGATTCTGGTGTTTTAAATGGATCGTTTGTCTTGGTTTCAAGTACAAGAAAAAAAAAGAGCCGTCGGGATTGGTGCAACTCATTTAGTTTTTGTTTTTCGGGAATCGAAACAAACGCGTTTTGGTTGAAAAATCACTCTCGAAAAGGAAAAAAAAACTCTTGCGTGCTAATTCTTAGGTTTTGTAACTTGCTAAAAAAAAAGACCTTAAAAAAATAATTATTTCTCCGTATTTTTGCCCATGTAATTTGCCTCAAGTGGTATATAGTTTAATTTTTGCTCATTTGTAAGGCAGAGATGGAGAACCGAATCGGAAGTGAAACAAAAAGTTAATGCCTAATTGAGAGTTTTTTTTGGTAAAAGTAGTTTGGCAATCCAATGTTTTAGAAAAAGGCGAATATAAAAAAAACCGATAGAGTGAATCGTATCAAATGTTAAAGACTATATTGAAAAAAGTGATTTTTTGTGTATGCCGCGTATTTTGTTAAAAACTTGCAATTGGCTGGAGTTTGCTGGTTTGTTTTAATAACCCCTCACCCCTCGAAAGGCCTTTCAACGTGGGAGCTCCAACAAAAACCAAGTAAGTGCAAACTGTTATACTACCACTGAGCAAAGCCAAACAGATTTATTTTTTTTTTCGGAGAGTGAGAGAGATGCCGTTACCTCTCTCAGGTAATTTTTGTCAAATTAAATAATTTTTTTTCTTTTAAATTAATTTAAAAATGTTTTAAATCCTCCCCCATAATTTTTAAATTGGAATTTTTGCAAGTTGGCAACTTTCAGATGATCTGTTTGTGTTTGTTCAGTTAAATATCCTGCATATACATATATATCTGATTCTGTGCTGGTGGATATGTCAATGCTAAAGTGTTAACATGCTATTGGAACCTCTGTTAACTATGTTGATTCGCTGTTAACAAGACTCTCAGAAAATGTTCTTGGGTCTGAAAAGCACTGCTTCGATTGAAATAGCTTTGATACATTTTTTTTGGCAATATTTTTTATATGAATGTACGTTTTGGTGCCTTTTGATCATTGACATATCTAGCCCAGTATGCCTATAAAATATTGTTTTTACATTTGATACCATTTTTATTGAAATTTGGCTGCATATTAGTCAAAACTTCGCGATTTAACATTAGTTTTTCGTTTTATACAACCGAGTGGGTTGTGTTGATGTATGTGTGATTAGAGGAAAAAAATGAAGTAAGGGAAAAAAGGGGTCAATGCACTCACAGCTGTTTTACTTTAACAGAAGTACAAATGGAAATACACTCACACAGCTACATATCATTTTTTTTCATAATGAGCCTTTTAAATGAAGTTTGTTTCACAGCCGATTTAGTTTTTTTTCTGCCGTGCTATGAATTCAAATAAACTCGCCTATTGATTCTTATTTGATATATTATATAAATATTTTTTTTCATGCCGTGTTTTTTTTTAACCCTTCTTGTTAAGTTTTGAGATTTAATTTAAATGATTAGTTTTTTTTAAGAGTTATGAAAATAATTTTAGTAAATTAAAGGATCAATTTAGATATACAAAAAAATTGGTTGTTAGCCTTGACTTTAATATTTCTTTTATTATATTTTTTTTTTTTGTCTGTTTTTAAAGTATGATGTGATTCATCTCTATAGTGAGCGACCGGATTTGATAATGAACTTTTTCTTAATAAATTTAATGAATTTGTTAAATATGGAGTAAGCCCAAACCTTTGAGTTCGATTTGTAGGGTCGGTAAAGGAAGGTAGGGTAAATATTATGGGTTTACCAACCAAGAAGCAATTTCTTTGGATGCTTTTGGTAAACAGGAAGGGAGGGCATGCTGTGCAGCTTACACCTTAGCACAGCCGATCGAATGATGTCGGAAATAGATCCTCTGGTGTTGTGACCCCCTTATACTTTGTGTATTTGTCTATTCTATCTGACTTTCTTTTGTTTTGGTTTTGCTATCATTCGTGCACGCATTAACATTAAAGCTGGTAGTTGGTAAAATTAAACGATGAACATTGGCAAGATCCCCCCCATCCGACGAGCAATAAGGCCGGTGAAATATGCGTGCCATGCCGGTTTGTTTCATCTATAGACATTTATGTGGAGTTTTGCTCAGACTAGACCCTTGCACACTACAACATGGTTGTGGGAAGTCTTAAAAAAACCACGTTCAACATTTCAGTCAAATCGGATATTTACTGCGGCTTGTAGAGGCTCAAGGAGATCGATTTATATGGGCGCTATATCATATTATAGACCGATTTGAACCATACTGTGTACGGATGGTGGAAATCATTACAAAACATCCCGTTAAGAATTTCAGCTGAATCGACTGAAAATTGAGGCAAGACCTAAAATCGAGAGATCGGTCAGCTATATTCAAATCTGGACCGATCTGAGCCAAATTGAAGAATAAAGTCGAAGGGCCTAATGCAATTAACTGTCCAAAATTTCGGCGACATCGGACAATAAATGCACCTTTTATGGGCCCAAAACTTCAAATCGAGAGATCGGTCTATATGGCAGCTATATCCAAATCTGTACCGATCTGGACCAAATTGAAAAAGGATGTCGAAGGGCCTAACACAACAAACTGTCCCAAATTTTGGCAAAATCTGACAATAAATGCGCCTTTAATGGGCGCAAGACCCCAAATCGGAAGATCGGTCTATATGGCAGCTAATTCCAAATCTGTACCGATCTGGACCAAATTGAAGAAGGATGTCGAAGGGCCTATCGCAACTCACTGTCTCAAATTTCAGCAAAATCGGATAATAAATGTGGCTTTTATGGGCCTAGGACCCTAAATCGGCGGATCGGTCTATATGGGGGCTATATCAAGATATAGTCCAATATAGCCAATCTTTGGACTTAACCTGCTTATGGAAAAAAAAAAAAGAATCTGTGCAAAGTTTTAGCCCAACATCTCTATTTTTGAAGACTGTAGCGTGATTTTAACAGACAGACGGACGGACACTGCTAGATCATCTTAGAATTTTACGACGATCCGAAATATATATACCTTATAGGGTCGGAAATTGATATTTCGATGTGTTGCAAACGGAATGACGAAATGAATATACCCCCTATCCTACGATGGTGGGTATAAAAATATCTGTATCTGGAACTGGTAGAACCTATTACGCAAAAATTTTAAAGCCTTTTAGCAGTAGACTCAAAATGGGCTCCAAGAACCCAACAGCTGATATAGTGGCATCAGACCATATCATGTTTTCCACCCTTTGTATAGGTTGTGCATGTTTTGGCACCAGTAGTCGAGAGTAATGCTTCAAACGCCCAACCAGTCATCAGAGTAACTAATGAGAATGAGTAGTTCCTTTAATCAATGGTGGTGTTTCCGATTCATATTCATACAGCGACCGTGTCAATGAAACAGGCCTCACAGACGAATCTAGAGCGAGAGCTATGCGAAGCTCACAAGAAGATCGAGATAGCAATCCGGGGCACGACTTCCAACAACTGTGCCAAATACGGTCCAAATCGGTCTATAACCTGATATAGCTCCCATGCAATCAGGTCTCTCGATCATCCTTGTTCGGTTCCTAGAAGCTTTAAATTTTGCTGGCTTGACAGAAGTTTGGTATGTAGAATAAATGTTTATGCCCTTCAACTAAATTTAGTTTGTAAAAATTGTTATCAAAAAAAAATTACCATGGTAATGGGTTTTCAAGATTGGGCCCGAAAAATTTTCCGAAAATTTTCTATAGAAATAAAAAATTTTCTATAGAAATAAAAAATTTTCCGAAAATTTTCTATAGAAATAAAAAATTTTCCGAAAATTTTCTAAAGAAATAAAAAATTTTCCGAAAATTTTCTATAGAAATAAAAAATTTTCCGAAAATTTTCTATAGAAATAAAAAATTTTCCGAAAATTTTCTATAGAAATAAAAAATTTTCCGAAAATTTTCTATAGAAATAAAAAATTTTCCGAAAATTTTCTATAGAAATAAAAAATTTTCCGAAAATTTTCTATAGAAATAAAAAATTTTCCGAAAATTTTCTATAGAAATAAAAAATTTTCCGAAAATTTTCTATAGAAATAAAAAATTTTCCGAAAATTTTCTATAGAAATAAAAAATTTTCCGAAACTTTTTTATAGAAATAAAAAATTTTCTATAGAAATAAAAAATTTTCCGAAAATTTTCTATAGAAATAAAAAATTTTCCGAAAATTTTCTATAGAAATAAAAAATTTTCCGAAAATTTTCTATAGAAATAAAAAATTTTCTATAGAAATAAAAAATTTTCCGAAAATTTTCTATAGAAATAAAAAATTTTCCGAAAATTTTCTATAGAAATAAAAAATTTTCCGAAAATTTTCTATAGAAATAAAAAATTTTCTATAGAAATAAAAAATTTTCGGAAAATTTTTTATAGAAATAAAAAATTTTCCGAAAATTTTCTATAGAAATAAAAAATTTTCCGAAAATTTTCTATAGAAATAAAAAATTTTCCGAAAATTTTCTATAGAAATAAAAAATTTTCCGAAAATTTTCTATAGAAATAAAAAATTTTCCGAAAATTTTCTATAGAAATAAAAAATTTTCCGAAAATTTTCTATAGAAATAAAAAATTTTCCGAAAATTTTCTATAGAAATAAAAAATTTTCCGAAAATTTTCTATAGAAATAAAAAATTTTCCGAAAATTTTCTATAGAAATAAAAAATTTTCCGAACATTTTCTATAGAATTTTTCGAAAAATTTCTATAGAAGCAAAAAATTTTCCGAAAATTTTCTATAGAAATAAAAAATTTTCCGAAAATTTTCTATAGAAATAAAAAATTTTCCGAAAATTTTCTATAGAAATAAAAAATTTTCCGAAAATTTTCTATAGAAATAAAAAATTTTCCGAAAATTTTCTATAGAAATAAATAATTTTCCGAAAATTTTCTATAGAAATAAAAAATTTTCCGAAAATTTTCTATAGAAATAAAAAAATTTCCGAAAATTTTCTATAGAAATAAAAAATTTTCCGAAAATTTTCTATAGAAATAAAAAATTTTCCGAAAATTTTCTATAGAAATAAAAAATTTTCCGAAAATTTTCTATAGAAATAAAAAATTTTCCGAAAATTTTCTATAGAATTAAAAAATTTTCTATAAATAAAAAATTTTCTATAAATACAAAATTTTCGTCTGCTCCTTGTTCTTTAGGCTGCATTGAGTTTCCGATCTTTGCTTTGCCTGATATTTTAATACTGCACATCCTAGTCTTCCGAATTTTGTGAAAGTCGGTAATGGTTCCATCATCTGGTCCCTGATAGTAAGGCTGTGTTGGGTCTTTCGCCCCTACACTTCCCGATGTTCTAATATTAAGATCTTTGCCTATACTAGTCTGCCAAATCTTTAATAAAAAGGTCTTCTTTGAAGTAGGTTATGGTCTCATCGTCGGCTCCTTGTGCGTTATGCATTGAGTTCTCCGTCACTCCACTGCCTGATGCTTCAGCATTAAGATCTTTATCCATCCTAGTCTCGAAAAAGTCGTAGATGGTTCCGTCGTCGCCATTGGGAACTTTACTTATCTTAGTCTTTCTTTAGAAGGAATAAAGCTAGGCTCTTGAAAATTTTCAACGAATACTTCCTGTAAGTGTAGATCGATTGGGATTGTAATTGGGCTTTATCGGTGCATAACCTGATATAGCTCCCATATAAACCGAACTCGGATCATGACGTCATGAGCCTCTAGAGAGCGCAATTCTAATCCGATTTGGCTGAAATCTTGTACAAAGACTTCTTCTATGCCCTTTAATAAACGTGCTCTACAAGTTCTGAATCGTTTCATAGCCTGATATAGCTCCCATACAAAACCGATTATCCGATTTGGTTGAAATTTTTTTGCATTGACTTTTACTATGGTCTTCAACATCCAAACCAAGTATGCTTAGGTGCATATCCATAGTGGCATGGGGGGGATTTATAGGCGCATCTTCTTTTCAACCGAACCTAACCATACCCTCCATCCTTTTGTGATGGGTATAAAAATCACTGTCTGAAGAACATGATACTTTTTTTATCCTGTGTGGAGTTTACATTTCCCTCGAACACTCACCTCTAAAAAAAACTTTAAAGTTGAAAACTAATTTCATCGTTTAAAAAAAATACTATCTTGTGCTGTGGCATTGCACCATTGCCTTCTGCACAAATATCTTGCAATCATTTAATTTAAAAAAAGTTTTTTCATTCTCTCTGCCTTAAGTATTCTTCACAATGTGTTGTAGTCACCTTGATTACAAAAAAGTGCACAGTTCTGGAAAATATTGAACATTAATGATTGAATAGAAAGATATTAAACAAAGTTAGAAGTGTTGAAAAGAAAAAGAAAATGGTGAGGAGAGAAAAACTTTCTTTAGCAAATCACTTTGAGTTGTTCCATTGTACCACTCATCGTTTGTTGCTGATAATAGTACAGATGGGAAGTGAAAATTTAAATGAAACTCAATGTAGACTCACATATAAGCCAAAAAAAATGATGAACATGACAGGAGTCTATTATGCAGTACACTCATATGTTTTATGCAGGCTTTTACTATTGCGGAGTAATCCTACTGGACTCGAAATATAAGCTACAGGAACAAATGTTTATGGTTTGCAAATACTTGGGCAACAAACCCTTCGTAGTCAAACTTAGTATATCATCACGGTCATAGCGGAAAAATTTTCTAGTAAACATAGTTTCGGACTGATGTCACTTTGATGAAAGTATTTGGTGACTGCTCTTACCTAATTCACTGTGTAGTGTGTTGGACCAAAACCTCTCATTCTGGTTTAGATCGGACTATATTTATATACTAGCCGAACCGGGCCCGATGTCGCTGAAATTTTAGACAGTGAGTTTGGTTAGGCTCTTCGTCGTCCTTCTTCAATTCGGCCCAGATCGGTCCAGATTTCAATATAGCTGTCATATAGACCGATCTCTCGATCTAAGGTTTTGGGCCCATTAAAGAGTCATTTATTGTCCGAAATTTGGGACAGTGTTACAGTTACGCTCTTCGACACTTTTATGCAACTTGGCCCAAATCGGTCCAGATTTGTATATAGCTGCCATGCAGACCGATATCTCGATTTAAAGTCTTGGCCCCATAAAAGGCGCATTTATAATCCGATTTCACTGAAATTTGACACAGTGACTTATGTTCGGCTTTTCGACATCCGTGTCGTATATAGTTCAGATCGGTATGAGGTATATGAGTATATGGTATGAAATTTTCACCGAATTTTGATGAAAGGTGGTTTACATATATACCCGAGGTGGTGGGTATCCAAAGTTCGGCCCGGCCGAACTTAACGCTTTTTACTTGTTGATTTTGGATTGTGTTTTTGCTATAAGGGGAGAGTCCGTCCCCCTTTCGATACCTACAAATTACCCAGACCAACCTATACAATATGCAAAAATTTCGAGAAAATCGGTTCTGCTGTTTTTCAGTCTATACGAAACAAATCACGGGCGCTTTTGTAGGTTTGGGGTTGACCCCCTATACTTCGACACTTTTCATTTGATACCCATATTGTCCTTATTATACCCATATTGTCCTACTTTTGATTTTGGTTGATGTTTTTGGGGTAACAGCGGGTGGTCCGCCCCCTTCCGTTATTAATAATTTATAAAGCCTATACCTACTCCCTGACCATATTCGTAATCTACTCCGGAATATCTTTCACTTGAGTCCCATAATGTCATGATTGTCAAATAATACTATTTTAAGGAATTTTGGAGCTGGGGCGTCCCCCCAGGTACTTGAACCCAACTTTTATTATGAAATTCGTACTCTACTCTTGAATACCTTTCATTTGAATTCTGTATTCTTTTTTGTTTTGTCCATAAGCAGTTTAAGTTTGAAAATGGGTAATATCGCACTATATCTTGATAAAGCCCCCAAATTTTACACAGTGACTTATGATAGGCTTCTCGATATTAATTTCGTATATGCTTCAGATCGCTCTTTATTTGGATATAGCTTTAAAAAAGACCAGTATTTTTATCTACAAAATTGAACAATGTCTTGTATTCATTACACCACTCAATATCCGTGCCGAGTTTGGTCTAAATCCCACCATATTTCTATATAGCTGCTATGAGGGCATGAATTATTAATTTTTCATCGGATTATGACGAAAGGTGGTATACGTATATACCCAAGGTGGTGGGTATGCAAAGTTCGGCCTTTTTACTTTACTTTTACTATAAGCCGAAATTTTGTACAACGACTTCTCCTATGACTTTAAACATGCGGGCGAAATGTGGTCTGATTAGGTCGATGATCAGAATTTGCTCCCATATAAACCGATATTTCGATATTACTTCTTGAGTCCCTAAAGAGCGCTGATCTTATCCGATTTGGCTAAAATTTTGCACAATGCCTTCTACTATCTCCAACATCCAAACCAAGTTTGGTCCGAATCGGTCCATAACCTGATATGGCTTCCATAACATGGCAATTCTAATCCATTATCCTTTTTATATCCACCGCCATAGGATGGGGGTATACTAATCTAGTCATTCCGTTTCCCGATTTCAATTCTTGAGCCTATAGAGGGCGCAATTCTTATTCGATTTAGCTGAAATTTTGTACAACAACTTCTCCTATGACTTTGAACAAGTGTGCCAAATATGGTCTGAATCGGTCGATATTCAGATTAAGCTCCCATATAAACTGATCTCCCGATATTACTTCTTGAGTACCTAAAGGCCACCATTCTTATGCGATTTGGCTGAAATTTTGCGCAATGACTTCTACTATGGTCTCCAACATGCAAACCAAGTATAGTCCGAATCGATCCATTGCCTGATATGTCTGCAATAACATGCAGCCCTTTTTATACCCACCACCGAAGGAGGGGGGTATATTCATTTTGTCATTCCGTTTGCAACACATCGAAATATCCATATCCGACCCTATAGAGTATATATAATCTTGATCAGCGTAAAAATCTAAGACGATCTAGACATGTCCGTCCGTCTGTCTGTTGAAATCAAGCTACAGTCTTTAAAAATTGAGATATTGAGCTGAAATTTTGCACAGATTCTTTTTTTTGTCCATAAGCAGGTTAAGTTCGAAGATGGGCTATATCAGACTATATCTTGATATAGCCCCCATATATACCGATCCGCCGATTTAGGGTCTTAGCCCCATAAAAGCCACATTTATTATCCGATTTTGCTGAAATTTAGGACAACGAGTTGTGTTAGGCCCTTCAACATCCTTCGTCAATTTGGCTCAGATCGATCCAGATTTGGATATAGCTGCCATATAGACCGATCCTCCGGTTTCGGGTCTTAGGCCCATAAAAGCCACATTTATAATCCGATTTTGCTGAAATTTGGGACAGGGAGTTGTGTTAGGCCCTTCAACATCCCTCGTCAATTTGGCCCAGAACGGTCCAGATTTGGATATAGCTGCCATATAGACCGATCCTCCGATTAAGGGTCTTAAGCCCATAAAAGCCACATTTATTATCCGATTTTGCTGAAGTTTGGGACAGGGAGTTGTGTTAGGCCCTTCAACATCCCTCGTCAATTTGGCCCAGGTTGGTCCAGATTTGGATATAGCTGCCATATAGACCGATCCTCCGATTTAGGGTCTTAAGCCCATAAAAGCCACATTTATTATCCGATTTTGCTGAAGTTTGGGACAGTGAGTTGCCTTAGGCCCTTCGAAATCTGTCTCCAATTGGGCCCAGATCGGTTCAGATTTGCATATAGCTGCCATATAGACCGATCCTCCGATTTAGGGTCTTAGGTCCATAAAAGCCACATTTATAATCCGATTTCGCTGAAGTTTTGGACAGTGAGTTATGTTGGGCCCTTCAACATCCTCCGTCAATTTGGCCCAGATCGGTATAGATTTGGATTTAGCTGCCATATAGACCGATCCTCCGATTTAGGGTCTTAGGCCCATAAAAGCCACATTTATAATCCGATTTCGCTGAAATTTGGGACAGTGAGTTGTGTTAGGCCCTTCAATATCCTTCGTCAATTTGGCCCAGGTCGGTCTAGATTTGGATATAGCTGCCATATAGACCGATCCTCCGATTTAGGGTCTTAGGCCCATAAAAGCCACATTTATAATCCGAATTCGCTGAAATTTGGGACAGGAAGTTGTGTTAGGCCCTTCAACATCCTTCGTCAATTTGGCCCAGATCGGTCTAGATTTGGATATAGCTGCCATATAGACCGATCCTCCGATTTAGGGTCTTAGGCCCATAAAAGCCACACTTTTAATCCGATTTCGCTAAAATTTGGGACAGGGAGTTGTGTTAGGCCCTTCAACATCCTTCGTTAATTTAGCCCAGATCGGTCAAGATTTGGATATAGCTGCCACATAGACCGATCCTCCGATTTAGGGTCTTAAGCCCATAAAAGCCACATTTATTATCCGATTTTGCTGAAGTTTGGGACAGTGAGTTGTCTTAGGCCCTTCGAAATCTGTCTTTAATTTGGCCCAGATCGGTTCAGATTTGGATATAGCTGCCATATAGACCGATTTCCTGATTTAAGGTTTTGGGCCCGTAAAATACTCATTTATTGTCCGATGTCGCCGAAATTCGGGACAGTGAGTTAAATTGAGCCCCTAAACATACTTTTGCAATATCGCACAGATCGGTCCAGATTTGGATATAGCTGCCATATAGACCGATATCTAGGTTTTAGGTTTTAGGGCCATAAAAGACGCATTTATTGTCTGATGTCGCTGAAATTTGAGACAGTGAGTTTAGTTAGGCTCTTCGACGTCCTTCATCAATTTTGCCCAGATCGGTCTAGATTTGAATATAGCTGCCATATAGACCGATCTCTCGATTTAAGGTTTTGGGCCAATAAAAGAGGCATTTATTGTCAGATTTCGCCGAAATTTGGGACATTGCTTTAAGTTAGGCTCTTCGAAATTTTTATGCAACTTGGCTCAAATCGGTCCAGATTTGGATATAGCTGCCATGTAGACCGATATGTCGATTCAAAGTCTTGGCCCCATAAAATTCGCATTTATAATCCGATATCACTGAAATTTGACAAAGTCTTATGTTAGGCTTTTCGACATCCGTGTCGTATATGGTTCAGATCGGTTTATTTTTAGATATATTTACTGTACTTCTTAGTATTTGGTCCAAATCGGAACATATTTTAATATAACTGATATGTGACATTATGAATTTTTCACCGAGTTTTGATGAAAGGCGGTTTACATATATACCCGAGGTGGTGGGTATCCATAGTTCGGCCCGGCCGAACTTAACGCCTTTTTACTTGTTATCCATTATCCTTTCTTTGCCTATAAAGAGATACCGGTCATAGAACTTGGAAACCCTCCACCATGGACCGCATATGACAGATCCATTGTGGAGGGTTCCCAAGATTCGGCCCTGCCGTACCTAACACGTTTTTACTTGTTTTTTCTTTCATTCCATTGGTTAATACCAGTCCACATTTTGATTGCACGATTTCAAGTGTCTTTAAATACTCGGCTGCCCAGAGCATTCTGTTGTTGATTGGTATTGAGGGAGAACTATGGTCAACTTGGTTAAATTTCGTGCTTTAATATGCAAACTGACTATTTTAGATTTGGTTGTTTTGGTTGTGGTATACATTTAGCACAATTGAATAGGAGTGGTTTTTCTTTAGTTTCCCTTTTGTAGATTTTTTCGTGTGGGTACTACAAGGGAACATTTGAATAGACAACATATATCTTTTGTTTGTTAAAAGCTAAAGCCAACAGCTGCGGAAGGTGTAAGTAAAAGCAATGACAAATAAGGCCAACATAAAACGAACATGGCTACATTCAAAGAAAGGACATAATAAATGATATGAACAGAAAAGTGAAACAATGGTTAGAACATTTTTATACCCACCTTCATAGTAGAGAGTATAACCTCTTCAGCATGTATTTATCAAAATTCCTATGCAAAAATTAGAGAGCTTACTTGTTTGCACTTAAAGATTTACATAAACAGATTAGCTTATATATTTAACCTTACTTAACCTTCCTTATTCATTAAAAATCTTTTTCGCTCAACGTTTTTCTTTCCAACGAAATGAATTGTGTTAGCTATTAAATGTAATAAACCATTCTTAATTCCAGATTATAATCGACTAGACATGAGATTAGCACACATATGAAATTTATTATGGCGAGCATTTCATTTGCGAATGAATGGTGCACATGTTATGTGTGTTCATGAATGCTTGTATGTGTGCGCCGCAATCTCCTTGCATAGTAACAAGTTTCCAGGATTTGTAGATAAACAAAATCACATACCATGAAAAACCTTTCATAATCAAATTCTTGCAAATTTGTTGTCTAAAAGTCGACATTAATCATAAATGAACATCTAACACTTGGTAGATGATAAGTGTTTTTGTCATCCTTTTGGCATTTCAAGTGCACTTTTTGTTGATATAGGACATGATAACGAACGAACGAACAAACTGACGAACCAACAAGAAAAGGGACAAACTAGAATGAAGCCATAATTTTTTTTTTAGACAAATCTATGACAATGATGGATTGAAAGAAATGAAAAGCCAATAGTATACATAGTGAAGTTAGAATAAATGAAAAATGTAATAAAGAGCAAATATGGAAGAGTATGTTAAAGTTTTGAATCCTGTATGAGACATTCTCCCAAAAAAAAAAAAAAAAAAAAAAAAAAACAGTAAGGAAAGGAAAAAGTCGGGCGGTGCCTGTAGCACTTTTTATATGTAGAACTTATCTCGAAATCTAGTAAGAGTTAAATTTGGATACCAATTGAAATAGCAATTTAGAACCTTGTAAGATTTTCTTACCTTAGGACAAAAGTTTTGGATTTCCGTATCTTTAAAAGGCCATATCGGTTTAAAGAATATATGGGAGTTATATCGAAACCTGTGCCAATTTTAATGACACATACTGGGGCGTCAAATAGAGATTGACGTCCCAGTATGTGTCATCAAGATGTGACCAGAATTGTGGATTTTACTGCCTTAAAAGTTCATATCGGATGAAATATACACACTGGAGCTATATTTAAATTAGGACCGATTTTAATGAAATTTTGCGCACGTATTGGAACGTCAATTTAAACATCTCACATAAAATCGGGCGAAAGTTGTGGATTCTACAGCCATAAAAGGCCATATCGGATGAAAGATATATATGGTAGCTACATCTAAATCTGAACCGATTTTTATGAATTTTCCACACATATGTAGACCTCAAATAAAATAACCAATGCCAAATTCTGTAAAGATCGGACCAAAATTGTGGCTTCTAGAGTCTTAAAAGGCCAAATCGGATGAAAGATATATATGGGAGCTATATTTAAATCTGAACCGATTTTTATGAAACACACATATGTAGACCTCAAATAAAATACCCAATGCCAAATTCTGTAAAGATCGGACGAAAATTGTGGCTTCTACAGCCTTAAAAAGCCATATAGGACGACAGATATATATGGGAGCTATATCTAAATCTGAACCGATTTTTTCAAAATCAATAGCGGTTGTCCTTGGGGCAAAAAAGTGACATGTGCAAAATTTCGTGACAATCGAGCAATAAATACGCCCTGCACTTTGATTACAAGAATACATGGACTCACAGACGGGCAGACGGATGGACGGACAGACGGATGGACGGACAGACGGATGGACGGACAGACGGACGGAAAAGCCTACAATAAGTCACTGTGTCAAATTTCTGTGAAATCGGATTATAAATTCGCATTTTATTTTTATGCCAAAGACCTTAATTCAAGTTATCGGCAGCTATATCCAAATCTGGACCTATCTAGACCACATTGAAGGAGGATATCGAAGGCCCTAACACAACTCACTGTCCCAAATTTCGGCAACATCGGATAATAAATGCGCCTTTTATGGTCCCAAAACCTCAAATCGAGATATCGGTCTATATGGCAACTATGTCCAAATCTGGACCGATCTGTGCCATATTGCAGAAGTATGTCGATGGGCTTAACTTAACTCACTGTCCCAAATTTCGGCGTGATCGGACAATAAATGCGCCTTTTATGGCCCCAAAACCTCAAATCGAGATATCGGTCTATATGGCAACTATATCGAAATCAGGACCCATCTGTGCCATATTGCAGGGATATGTCGAGGGGCTTAGGTTAACTCACTATCCCAAATTTCAGCAACAGAGGACAATAAATGCGCCTTTTATGGGCCCTAAAACTTAAATCGAGAGATCGGTCTATATGGCAGCTATATTCAAATCTGGACCGATCTGACCAAATTAAAGGAAGATGTCGAAGGGCCTAACACAACCCACTGTCCCAAATTTCGGCGACATCGGACTATAAATGCGCTTTTTATGGGTGCAACACCTTAAATCGAGACATGGGTCTATATGGCAGCTATATCCAAATCTGCACCTATCTGAGCTAAATTGAGGAAGAATGTCGAAGGGTCTAACACAACTCACTGTCCCAAATTTCAGCAAAATTGGATAATAAATGTGGCTTTTATTGGCCTAAGACCTTAAATCGGCGGATCGGTCTATATGGCAGCTATATCCAAATCTTGACCGATATAGACCAAATTAAAGAAATATGTCGAAGGGCCTAACCTTACTCACTGTCCCAAAGATTAGCAAAATCGCATAATATATGTTGCTTGTATAGGCCTAAGACCCTAAATCATCGGATCGGTCGATATGGGGGCTATATTCAAATATAGTCCATCTTCGAACTAAACCTGCTTATGGACAAGAAAAGATTCTGTGCAAAGTTTCAGTTCAATATCTCTATTTTCAAAGACTGTAGCGTGATTTTAATAGGCAGACGGACAGACAGACGGACGGACATGGCTAGATCGTCTTAAATATTTGCCCTGATCCCGAATATATATACTTTACTAGCCGAACCGGGCCCGCTCCGCTGCGCCTTCTTTAACTCTCTAATATCTGTTTAGGGTGGGAACACTTTATCCTGAATTGATTCAATTTTAGCCTATGACGCTGTGCGAGTTCGAATCCTGGCAATTACTTCGCACAAAGCGGTGTTTATACCCTCTTATGTTGGCGACATTTGCGAGATACATTCCCATGCATAGTCATTTAAAAATGTTTCCCCAAAAAGGTGTCGCACTGTGCGTCGCCTCTTCGGACTCGGCTATAAAAAAAGGTCCTCTATCATTGAGTGTAGACTTGAATCGGAAGGCACACATTGATGAGTGAGTATTTGCCCCTTCTCGGTTCCTGGTGGTAATGTTCCCCACCCGAAATCTAAAAATCATATAGCCTATGTTTCCTTTCGGACAAAAGTACACAATCTATGAAAATTTTAAGAAAATCGGTTCAGCCAAGAATCATATAGTCATAATGGGTTTAAAGGCGTTTTTGAGTGGTGGCGCGACCCCCTATACTTCGATCTGAATTTGTATGCCAGATTCGAAATCTACTCCCGAATACCTTTCATTTGAGCCCCATATTGAAATGAACGTTCAATATGTCTGCTTGGGGGAGTTTTGGGGTTGGGACGGCCCGATGGATAGTTGGACTCATTCGTATTCTACTCTCCAATACCTTTCATTTAATACCTATATTGTCCAGATCGGGTCACTTTTGATTTTGGCTATATAATTTTCCGAAACCGAAAAATCATATAGCCTATGTTTCTTTCCAATATGCAAAAATTTCAAGAAAACCGGTTCAGCCGTTTTTGAGTCTATACGGAACAAACAAACCGAGTCCCATATATCCGTGATTGGGTAATGGGCCTTTTTGTGGGGGTGTGGTGACCCCCTATACTTCGACATGAATTTGTATGGCAGATTCGTTATCTACTCCCGCATACTTTTCATTTGATATCCATATTGTCCTTATCGGTCCACTTTTCATTTTGGGTGGTGTTTTTGGGTTAACGGTGGAGTGTCCGCCCCTTCCGATATCAATAAATTATAAAGCCTATTCCTACTTCTTGACCATATTCGTAATCTACTCCTGAATACCTTTCATTTGAGTCCCATATTGTCATGATCGTCCAATAAACCTATTTTAAGGGGTTGTGGGACTGGGGCGGCCCCCAGGTACTTGGACTCACCTTTAATTATGAAATTGGTACTCTACTCTCGAATACCTTTCATTTGAATCCCATATTGTCCCGATCGGTCCACATTTATTTTTGGGTAGTATTTTTGGGGTAAGGGGGAATCGGAACATATTTCGATATAACTGCTATGGGACATAAGGTATGAAATTTTCACCGGATTTTGATGAAATGTGGTTTACATATACACCCGAGGTGGTGGGTATCCAAAGTTCGGCCCGGCCGAATTTGATGCCTTTTTACTTGTTTGTTTTGTTTTTCTTTACCCGGCACAGGATAACTGTGTGCACCACACCGGCTGGAATAGTGAGGTCCGACCTGTGTGGTGCTCATTGTTGTTATGAAAAGCTTAGCTGGAAGCTACCGGGCGAGTTTACAGGTTGCGGATAGTGGAATGCTTCATACGGAATAACGGCTGTCTCGGACAATCAGCGGTACCGAGCGGAGAGTCTCAGTGAGAGGTCAGGCGGCTCCGGCTCCTGTACAAATACAGAGTGCCTATGATGCCCGATATGACAAGGCGAGTTATTGGCGCCTTCAAATAACTAATGACCACCCTGTTCCCGCGGCGATCGGTCCTTCGGACCGGCAGGAGTTTGCTCACCTACAGGAGCTTGACGAGGATCGCCACCTCCACATGAGAATGTAGCTACAACCACACCATCTTTTGTTTGTCTATAAAGAGATATAGGGCAACGACCTGGACAAATGCGATCCATGGGACTTACTTTTTACGAAGGCATTTGTGGTTCGAATTATTTATTTTGATGCATGATTTGGATTGGTGACAAAATTTAGAATGACTATGCTGCAATACGCCAACGTGCGTATCCTTAAAAACCAAAAATAATTTCTGCCCGAATTATTTTACAACAATCCCCAAAATGCCCATTTTAGGCAAAGATTATTCCAAAATGTTTTAGTCAATTTCGGGTGTAGGCTACAACCATTGCTTGGTGAAGAAAAAAATGTGCATGTGTTTAAGGGATATATGCTACCACTCACTACCGTGGCGTTTACTTTTATATGGGACCAATACATCTTGAATCGAATGTTACCATATTTGGCATGGCGAATAAAACTTCTTTCTTGGAATTTTAGCGAAATCGAAAATTCCATGCCTAAGAATTTGAATCTGGAGAAGGTGTACTTATGTGCTCCTCAACAAGTACATGAGAACATTTCCCCCACCCCGGTTCAAACAATAGAACCAAAGCTCTGGCTGTATTTTCACTTTTCCAGCCTGAACATTAGATCTATAAAATTTTCTATTCTTCGGTATGCTATGTTGCAACACACATATGCATGCCTCTATACCTTATATGCACAGACACATAAATGTTGATACCTTTCTATTTTTATGGCAATTTTATTAGCCATGCCTGATTATGCCATGTGGCTGCAGCACTATTTAATACGGCATCTGCGGCTGGTGATTGGTGGTTGGGGAACGTCTGTCTCCAAGCACTTTCAATATGTTCCTGCCAGATGTAGCCAATCACCAATTTTTGCATGGAACATTTCATCAATAATTTGTTTTTGTTCTTGTTTTCAAACAAACAAAAAAGGAATGTTTGCATGTGACATAATATGTATGTGTTGTTGTTGTGCTTGTTTTATTGACGTTCACCACGAATCAGTTGGCCAAAAGACGAAATGTTCATTCGTATAAATCATTGGCCATATCGCTATGGGGGAGCGATGATTGAAAAGTTAATCATGCTTTTGTCAGAGAAATAATGACGAACGAGCCATATGCCTCATATTGGTTAGTCAGTCAGCCTGCCTGATTGCCTACGGCCACATTTAATACACCACATAAAAGAAGGAACATTTTTCTTGGAATGTGATTGAACTCTGTTGCAAGGTTTTGACCGACCAGACAAAGCAATTTCAATTCAATTTAGCTATAAGCGATCGAAGACATTTACAAATGTAATCACATTGGGGCGTTATGCTTAATTAATGAGGTTGGGTGTCGATGTTTTTAGTTTGAAATGATTTTAGGTAATAATATTTGTAGTTGAAATTTAAACATAAAATTAAATATGACTGTCTTAACTGATGGAATTTGTTGACATAACTTTTTTAATTAAATCTTCCAATACATTTTCTATGCATTGATATTTTGAGGAAATACAGATTTTTTTCAGAAGTTGTGTGGTGTTGTTGGTATCACTTAATTCTTTTTCAACTGACTTAATGCCTTTATTATTTATTACAGATTTTAATTAAATGCAATAAAATGCTTAACATCAGCCCAAACTTCCAATATTGGCCAAGCTGCAGTTTGATCTCCATCTAGCGATAGAAAAGTTCAAATTTTGTCTTAAAGTTTTAAAGGCTTTTTTTGTTTGTTTGTTTGTTATTCTTCTTTATTGTTTAAGGAGATTTTAAATATAATCTTCTCTTCTATTGTTTCATTATTCTAATATAGATTTTTTTTTTGTTACTTCATCATCTATAATTGAATTGCTTGGTAAATCTGAGAGAAAAAAATCTCATAATTCCTCTCAATCTTCTATTTGAACAGGTCAGGGTCGTTGCTGCGTCCATAGTCAATTATAATTAAATAGTTATCTTGTATGAGCTGAATTGTACCAAAAGATTATAAAAGTCACAAAACGGAATGAGGCACAAGGGCAAAAGGCGGTTGTGTTCTCCTTGTTGTGCTGCAGTAAGAAGATTAAGCAATAAATTCAATTATAAAATATGAAGACGTAGCACATGGTACAGTCGGTACAGTGAGGACCATGGTACAAGGGTATGAAATATAAGAATTTATGTAATGTTTAACATGATAAAATGCGCACAATATGTTTCCGGATCAAAAGGACAAACCTAGGACAATGATTGTAAGAAAGACACCTATTGTAAGAAATGCGTGTTACAGCTTTATGCAATGCCTAATAGCATTAGATTTATAAGGTGTTAAGTTTATGAATTATTGCGATAATTGAGATTTTCTTATACCCAGGTGAATTCCTTATTGAACAAAAGTCAATCAAAAGTTTGTTTGTCAAAAAACGAAGTAATCTTCGAAACAAATTTAAATAAGGCAAATTGTTAAGGAAAGACAAAAGTCGGGCGGTGCCGCCATACATTATACATACACTACACCTACCTTATAAGTACAAAGTGGGAGCTTATCCAGTTCTGATGGACTTCGTCGGATGTTTTCAGGTGGTTATTAAACAATCGGTTTTAAATTTTGAGCAAATATGTTCGAAATTTAATACCAACCGCCAGTGTCAAGAGAAGATTGCCACCGCTGAAAAGTTTTCTGATGTTCATGCCTGGATTCGAACCCAGGCGTTCAATGTCATAGGCGGACATGTTTACCTTTGCGCTATGGTGGCCTTCACTAGGCTAAATGATTATCAGCAAAAATCACATTTCCATTGGAGCGCATAGACACACGTCCATTGGAGCGTATACGTGTTGCCTTCGACATTGCTTGTATACATCATACGCTCTAGATGTTATGGTCTCCACCATTGTTGCCGTTTTTGGTAGGTGCCTATCAAAATTTGTGCTATTTTCTTCTCTTGGTAGGTTGATAGGCTAAGCTCAATTTTTGATAGCTTTTGCCAAAATACAAGTATCAAATACTAATGAGACAAGTAAAAGCGTGATAAGTTCGGCCGGGCCGAATCATTTATACCCTCCACCATTGATCGCTTTTTTCGAGCTCTTGCCATGGTATCTCTTTTAGGCAAACAAAGGATAAAATTCATGAATTGCTATGATATTGGAGCAATATCAAGTTATGGTTCATTTCGGACCATAATTGAACTGAACATTGGAGACCATAGTAGAAGTCATTGTGTAAAATTTCAGCCAAAGAATTGCGCCCTTTAGGGGCTGAAGAAGTAAAATAGGGAGATCGGTTTATAGGGGCGCTGTGTTAGGCTATAAATAGATTCATGCCATTTCCGACACATATGTTAAAGGTCATGAGAGAAAACGGCTTATATGGCTGCTATGTCAGGTTATGGACTGATTTCAGCCATACTCAACACAGTTGTTGGAAGTCATAATAAAACAGCTCATGCAAAATTTCAGCCAAATCGGATAACAATTGTGCCCTCTAGCGGCTCAAGAAGTCAAGACCCCAGATCGGCTTATATGGCAGCTATATCAGGTTATGGACCGATTTGAACTATTATTAGCACAGTTGTTGAAAGTCATAATAAAACACGTCATGCAAAAATTCAGCCAAATCGGATAAGAATTGTTCCCTCTAGTGGCTCATGAAGTCAAAATTCCTGATCGGTTCATATGGCAGCTATAACAGGTTATGGACCGATTTCAACCATACTCAGCACAAATATTGGAAGTCATAATAAAACACCTCATGCAAAATTTCAGCCAAATCGGATAATATTTGCGTCCTCTAGAGGCTGAAAAATCTAGACCCCAGATCGGTTCATATGGCAGCTATATCAGGTTATGGACCGATTTGAACTATTCTTTGAACAGTTGTTGAAAGTAATAACAAAACACCTCTAGCAAAATTTCAGCCAAATCGGATAAGAATTGTGCCCTCTAGCGGATCAAGAAGTCAAGATCCCCGATCGGCATATATGGCAGCTATATCAGGTTATGAACCGATTTCAACCACACTCAGCACAGTTATTGGAAGTCATAATAAAACACCTTATGCAAAATTTCAGCCAAATCGGATAAGAATTTTGCCCTCTAGCGGCAAGATCCCAGATCGGTTTATATGGCAGCTATATCAACCCGTGGACCGATATAGCCCATTTACAATCCCTATCAACCTACACTTATAAGAAGTATTTGTGCAAAATTTCAAGCGGCTAGCTTTACTCCTTCGAAAGTTAGGAAGGACGGACAGACGGGCGGACATGGATATTTTGACATAAAATGTCATGATCAAGAATATAAATACTTATGGGGTCTTAGAAGAATATTTCGAGGAGTTACAAACACAATGACGAAATTAGTATACCTCCATCCTATGGTGGAGGGTATAACAAGTAAAAAGGCGTTAAGTTCGGCCGGGCCGAACTTTGGACTCCCACCACCTCGGGTATATTTGTAAACGACCTCTCATCAAAATTCGGTGAAAATTTCATACCTAACGTCCCATATCAGTTATATCAAAATAGGTTCCGATTTGGACCAAATACTGTGTCTAACTTCAGTGAAATCGGATTAGAAATGCGCCTTTTATGGGGCCAAGACTTTAAATCGAAATATCGCTCTACATGGCAGCTATATCCAAATCTGGACCGATTTGGGTAAAGTTGCATAAAAATGTCGAAGAGCCTAATACAAAGCACTGTCCCAAATTTCGGCGAAGTCGGACAATAAATGCGCCTTTTATGGGCCCAAAACCTTAACTAGAGAGATCAGTTTATATGGCAGCTATATTCAAATCGGAACCGATCTGTGCGATATTGCAGGAGTATGTCAAGAGCCTTAACCTAACTCACTGTCCCAAATTTCAGCAACATCGGACAATAAATGAGCATTTTATGGGCCCAAAACCATAAATCAAGAAATCGGTCTTATGGCAGCTATATCCAAATCTGGACCGATCTGAGCCAAATTGACGGAGGATGTCGATGGGCCTTACACAATTCACTGTCCCGAATTTCATCAAAATCGGATAATAAATGTGGCTTTTGTGGGCCTAAGACCATAAATCGGAAGATCGGTCTCTATGGCAGCTATATCCAAATCTGAACCGATCTGGTCCAAATTAACGGAGGAAGTTGAAGGGCCTATAGTGGATCTTGAGGGGTCTAATACCGTTACAAGGTATCGCAATTTTTCAAATTTTAGAGAAAAAATTCGTAAGTTCTGATATTGACTGCAATGGGTACGAGTATCAAGTGATCACTTTAAATTTTTATACCCTACACCACTACCGTGGTAAAGGGTATTATAACTTAGTGAATTAGTTTGTAACACCCAAAAGGAAGAGAGATAGACCCCTTGATAAGTATACCGATCGACTTAGAATCACTTTCTGATTCGATTTAGCTATGTCCGTCTGTGTGTCCGTCCGTCTGTCCGTCCGTCTGTCCGTCCGTCTGTCCGTCCGTCTGTCCGTCCGTCTGTCCATCTGTCCATCCGTCTTTCCGTCTGTCTGTCCATGTTAATTTGTGTACAAACTACAGGTCGCAATTTTCATCCGATCGTCTTCAAATTTGGTATGGACATGTTTTTCGGCCTAGAGACGATCCTATTGAAATTGGAAAAAATCGGTTCAGATTTAGATATAGCTACCATATAGACCGATCTCTTGGTTTTAGGTTTGGGGCCATAAAAGGCGCATTTATTGTACGAAATCGCTGAAATTTGGGACTGCGAGTTGTGTTAGGCTCTTCGACGTGCTTCCTCAATTTGGCCCAGATTGGTCCAGATTTGAATATAGCTGCCACATAGACCGATCTCTCGAATTAAGATTTTGGACCCATAAAAGTCGCATTTATTGTCCGATTTCGCCGATTGGGACAGTGCGTTGTAATAGGCTCTTCGACATTTTTCTGCAACTTGACCAAAATCGGTCCACATTTGGATATAGCTGCCATGTAGACCGATATCTCGATTTTAAGTCTTGGCCCCCTAAAGGGTGCATTCATATATTCGATTTCACTAAAATTTTACACAGCGACTTATGTTAGGTTTCTCGACAGTGTAACTTATGTTAGGTTTTGAATTTGTGTTTGTTTGTTTGTCGGAACCGCTTAAAACCCCTTGAAATAGGTTTATTTGACGATAATGACAATATGGGACTCAAATGAAAGATATTCGGGAGTAGATTACGAATATGGCCAGGAAGAAGAGATATGCTTTATAATTTGTTGATATCGGGAGGGGGCGTGCCCTCCCCGTTATCCCAAAAATACCTCCCAAAATCACAAGTTTACCGATAAAAACAATATGGGTATGAAATGAGAGGTATTAAAGAGTAGAATACGAATATGCTATTAAAAATTGCATCCAAGTATCCAGAAAGTCGCCTTAACCAGAAAATACCTAAAAACAGACAAATTTGTCTTCCATATCAATATGGGGCGTAAATGAAAGATATTCGGGAGTAGATTACGAATCTGGCATACAAAATCAGATCGAAGTGTAGGGAGTCACCCCACCCCAAAAACTCCCCAAATGGGCATATGACCCACCATGACTAAATGGGACTCGGATTGTTTGTTTGTTCTGTAGAATCAAAAAAGGAGACGTAGGTTGTATAATTTTTAGATATCGAATAGTGGCTGCCCCTGCCTCTTACACCATAAACACCACCCAAATCCAAAAGAGGACTGATGGGCACAATATGGGTATCCAAAGAAAAGTACTGGAGACTGGAAAATGAAAATAATATTAAATTTTGGGTCCAAGTACCCATCGACCCGGGCCGGCCCAACCCAAAAACTCCTCTAAACAGAAATATTCGATGTTCATATCAATATAGGACTCAAATGAAAAGTATCCGGCAGTAGATTACAAATATGGCACCAAAAATTAGGACCATATAATGGGAGGTTGCCTTACCCCCAAATAGCCCCAAATGGGCATATCAGCCAACAATGTGGGATTCAGATGAAAGGTATTTTGGGAGTAGATTAAAAATATGACATTAAAACTTGCGTTCAAGTCAAGGTGGCTCTTTTCCTCCTAAAAATACGTCGAATAGATCAAATGACCCATTATGGCAATATGGGACTCAAATGAAAGGTATTTGAGAGTAAAAGACGAATTTGATATCCAATTTTGGGGGTACGTCCTAAATCACACCTTAAACTGAACTCTATTTCCGTGTATAGCAATATGGAGCATATTTGAGTCGGAGTCTTATTACCCCAATTTTCTAAAATACCAGATCTCGGAGATGAGTAATGCGATTATTTCGAATTTTTTGCACTCTATTGTTGGGGTACGGGTGCCGCGGGGACAGCCCAAACCCCGCCAAATGGATATATAGACAAATCACGGCAATATAGAGCCATGTGTTTGGGGAGCCGCCCCATCCTAAAATACCTCCCTATTATGTAAAAGCTATTTGGGGTGCATATTTATTAATTTTCGGGACAAAGACCCTGGCGTCCACTCCACCTTCAAACACAACTTATTTACCGATCATGCCATTATGGGACTCATACGAAATGTTTCTGAAAGTAGAGCACGAATCTTATATTTACTTTGATGGCCAAGTGACCATCCCCGAAATTCCCCCTTAACCCGAAATAGAAAAGCATTTGGGAGTAGACTAAAAAATTGCCCAGGAACCGAGCAGGGTCAAACTTTTCATGCATCAATGAGTGCTTTTCGATTAAAAATGAGTTTATCTACGATAAGGGACCTTTTTTATTGCCAAGTCCGTACGGTGTGCCGCAATGCGACACCTCTTTGGGGAGAATATTTTACATGACGAAGGATGGTATGGTACCTCGCAAATGTCGCCAGCATTAAGAGGGGATAACGACCGCTTTAAATTTTGTCCGAAGTTCCGCCAGGATTTGAAGGCAGGCGATTAGCATCATAGGCGGACATAGGCGATAGTAGCACGATATCCACATTCAGGGCGAAGTGTCCCCACCCTATGTAGATATTAGAGAGTTAAAGAAAGCGCAGCGGAGCGGGCCCTGTCCAGAATTTCGCACATAGTATTTGGGTATCACTTCCAACAACTATGCTTAGTATGGTCTAAATCAGTGCATAACCTGATGTAGCCGCCATATAAATCGATTGCCTGATTAGACTTCTAGAGCTTCTAGAGGGTGCAATTCTTAGTCAATTTGGTTGAAATTTTACATATTTCATTTTTGGTATGAGTTTCAATAACTGTGCCAAGTAAATCGGTTGATAACCTGATATAGATGGGATGTTCCAATTCGACACTTGAGCCTTTGGAGGGCAATATTAGTGATGATGCGACTTGTACTTTGTACACAAGTTAACATGGACAGGCAAACAGGAGGATATAGGAGAGAGACGGATATAGCTAAATCGAATCAGAAAGCTATTCTAAGTTGATCGGTGTACTTATCAATGGGTCTGTCGCTCTTCCTTCTGGGTGTTACAAACAAATGCACTAAGTTATAATAACCTTCACCACAATAGTGGTGTAGGGTATATATTGGGTTGCCCAAAAAGTAATTGCGGATTTTTCATATAGTCGGCGTTGACATATTTTTTTAACAGCTTGTGACTCTGTAATTGCATTCTTTCTTCTGTCAGTTATCAGCTGTTACTTTTAGCTTGCTTTAGAAAAAAGGTGTAAAAAAGTATATTTGATTAAAGTTCATTCTAAGTTTTATTAAAAATGCATTTACTTTCTTTTAAAAAATCCGCAATTACTTTTTGGGCAATCCAATATATGTATCAAACGTCAGCGAATTACTTCCAAAACTTGACGCCTTTAGTTCAAAATCAAAATTCGTATTTTCCCTAATTCCCAACGAAACTAAAATTCCATTACGTTTTTCAACCAGAAAATGAAAATTCCTTGCGTCCGTTAAATAATCTAAAAACCTTTTGGCAGCATGGCTTAAAATTGACTGTTTGCAGCAAAACACTCTTTCAAATTCTCTCATAGCTGCGTCTCCACTGTTATCCCTTACAACATTACTTGCCGCTGTGTTGCTAACGTTGCGGCGAAATGTTATTTAACAGAATGTAGGAGTTGTAACACATTTTTTTTGTGGGCCCCAACGCAGACAAGTCCGAAAATACGACAGCACCTCAAAAACCACTGCAAACACAAAGTGTACGACAGCAAATAAAATTTAGTTTCTCGCAAACCTTTGAATGAAACGGTAGTCGGTCTAAGGAGGAATTCGTTGCAAAGCCAAAAGACAAAAAAGGACATTGTATGGCAGTGCATGCTGAATGAAGAGCAGGCCATACATTTGTGTATGGCTGTGTGTTTGTGTGTGTGTATTGAGCGAACCTTTGTCAGAGCGAATGTGTGTTTAGTCACATTTGTTTTGTGAAAGTTGTTTTTGCCGGAGATGGGGCCGTAAAAAGTCGATGAAAACCAAAAAGTGTGCCCAAAAAGAAAGGCAAATGGCTATGAAAAAGGTCCAGGTTTTAACAATCATTTACTAAATTGAAATGTGTAAAAATGTAACTTGTTTTGCGAGGTGCTCGTTTTGTGTGTATGGCGTTATCTAACCACAATGTGTGGTTATTTCATGCGAAAATATTAAGGTCTGCCTGAATTGAATGAGAGAGTAAAAAAAAGCAAGCATTGATTTAATAAAGATTTATGCGAAAATCATCTAAGCCCTCGAATTTATTCATGCGAATAAAGCTAAAAAATAATATGCGAACAAATGCCATACAAATGCCATGTGGAAATCTTGAAAAGAAAATCATGAAAATTATGCTAAAAAATTAATAATTATTTCAAGAAAGTTGTGCCATCAAAACAAAAAAAAGTTCTACTACATGAATTTCTGTTTTAAAGCGAACGAAATGTGAATACCAAAAAAACATAAAAAAGTACAAAATCCGGCTCACGTGTTTATTTCATGCCATCAAAATAAGCAATTTCAAGTGAAACTTCATGGAGAAAGTTCTTCAGCCAAATGACAACCATTAAAATTTGAGCTATAAAAATGTAAATTACCAAATAACAAATTTCGTGGATTTCAGTGAGAACATCGTTTCGATTAATCGACTCATAAAAGAAAATTCTAAAACACAATAAAAAGTGAGTGTCCTTTTATATAAACAATGGAGACATTATATCTGTACTTGGAGTAAAGAATATATAGCAGCGGATTAAATTGCACCGAACGTTTCTATGAAGTAAGTGAACTGAT
Organism: Stomoxys calcitrans; assembly: GCF_963082655.1. NCBI lineage: Eukaryota > Metazoa > Arthropoda > Insecta > Diptera > Muscidae > Stomoxys > Stomoxys calcitrans. The sequence continues at coordinate 32,802,429 of NC_081554.1, read as the reverse complement.
GCTCTTAAAATTTAAAGATTATAATACGAAAGGTCTTAAAATCGGCAAACTGCTTTACTGATGAATGTGGACCTTTGCATGTTTATATATTGGGTTGCCCAAAAAGTAATTGCGGATTTTGAAAAGAAAGTAAATGCATTTTTAATAAAACTTTGAATGAACTTTAATCAAATATACTTTTTACACTTTTTTTCTAAAGCAAGCTAAAAGTAACAGCTGATAACTGACAGAAGAAAGAATGCAATTACAGAGTCTCAAGCTGCGAAAAAAATTGTCAACGCCGACTATATGAAAAATCAGCAATTACTTTTTGGGCAACCCAATACCTTCAGGTTATAGGGGTAGGACTGTTACAGTAACAACATTTTATGATTGATCAACATGGAATATATACGTATACATCCTTAACATATATTTGAGGAATTATATAAATCTAAAGCAACAAATTGGGGGTTTTACTTCAAATGTAAAAGACAGCTTTCCAAACATGGTCCAATGTGGGCCATACTAGTCACCGATGTTGGTGAGCCACAATGAACTCACTGTTCATAATCTTAATGAAATCGCCTTTTATGGCCTAAAGAGCTTTAACCGGGAGATGGATGGTTCAGTTAGGACCTAAATCAGTTAAAAAATGCTCATTTTATTTGTTCAAGATCCTGAATCGAGGGACAAGCATATATGCCAGCAAATACCAACAAGCAAAAGCGTGCTAAGTTCGGCCGGGCCGAATCTTACATACCCTCCACCATGGAGCGCATTTTTCGAGTTCTTTTCCCGGCATCTCTTCTTAGGCAAAAATAATATAAAAAGGGATTTGCTCTGCTATTAGAGCAATATCAAGATATGATCCGGTTTAGACCACAATTAAATTATATCTTGGAGACCTGTGTAAAATGTCAGCCAATTCGAATAAGAAATGCGCCCTTTGGGGGTTCAAGAAGTAAAATGGAGGGATCGATTTATTTGGGAGCTGTATCGGGTTATAGACCGATTCAGACCATAATAAACACGTATGTTGATGGTCATGAGAGGATCCGTCGTACAAAATTTTAGGCAAATCGGATAATAATTGCGACCTCTAGAGGCTCAAGAAGTCAAGATCCCAGATCGGTTTATATGACAGCTATATCAGGTTATGAACTGATTTGAATCATACTTGGCACAGTTGTTGGATATCATAACAAAACACGTCGTGCAAAATGTCATTTAAATCGGATGAGAATTGCGCCCTATAGAGGCTCAAGAAGTCAAGACCCAAGATCGGTTTATATGACAGCTATAACAGGTTATAGACCGTTGTAAGCCATACTTAGCACAGTTATTAGAAGTCATACTAAAACACTATGTGCAAAATTTCAGTCAAATCGGATAAGAATTGCGCCCTCTAAAGGCTCAAGAAGTCAAGACCCAAGATCGGTTTATATGACAGCTATATTAACACGAACCGATTTGACCCATTTACAATACCAACCGACCTACACTTATAAAAAGTATTTCTGCTAAATTTCAAGCGGCTAGCTTTACTCCTTCGGAAGTTAGCGTGCTTTCGACAGACAGACGGACGGACATGGCTAAATCGACATAACATGTCTCGACGATCAAGAATATATATACTTTATGGGGTCTCAGACGAATATTTCGAGTAGTTACAAACAGAATGACGAAATTAGTATACCTCCAACCTATGGGGGAGGGTATAAAAATGGTCCCATGTGGATCATAACCTTGACCTATGTCGAGGAGTCTGACAATGTTCGGCACGAATGTAGACAGAAATAATAGAATGATCTATTCCAAAATATGTTCTATTCCAAAATATGACAGAGCAAACAATTAACAAGTAAAAGCCGAATGTTATATACCCTCCACCATGGATCCCATTTGTCAAGTTCTTTGCGTGGCATCTCTTTTTAGACAAACAACGAATAATGGATAAGAATGCTCATGCTATTGGAGATATTGTATATGCAAGCTGTTGCCGAGACAGAAGATATCCTGAGATCTTTGCCCTAAGATATGCATGTATAAACCTCTCTATAATTCCCCCCATAAAATCCGACGAATATATATCAGTGGCAGCTTATTCTGATGCCACGTTGTTCTTTGATTCTCGGCAAATATGTATCATACGGAAACACTAGAACTAGTATTTCCCCACTAGAACTAGTGTTTCCTCACT
>NC_081554.1:32777747-32795247 GCF_963082655.1 Stomoxys calcitrans | reverse complement strand
TTAACGAAGTCGACATAATTGCCATTCATATGGATGGAAGCTAATAGGGGTGATATTTTAAGAGAAAAACAAGTAAAAATTCTTTAAGTTTGGCCGGGCCGAACTTTGGATACCCACCACCTCGGGTATATATGTAAACCACCTTTCGTCAAAATCCGGTATAGCAGCTATATCGAATAATGTTCCGATTTGGCCCAAATACTAATAAATACAAATTATTGTTCAATTATGTAAAACAAAATTTTGAACTTTTTAATAGCCATATCTAAAAAAACCGATCTGAAACATATACGACAGGGATGTTGCAAAGCCTAATATAAGTCACTGTGTCAAATTTCAGTGAAATCGGACTATAAATACGCCTTTTATTGGGCAAAGACTTTGAATCGAGATATCGGTCTATGTGGCAGTCATATTCAAATCTGGACCGATTTGGACCAAGTTTCAGGTAAATGTCAAAGGGCCTAACATAACTCACTATCTCAAATTTCAGTGACATCGGACAATAAATGCGCCTTTTATTGGCCAAAACCTAAAACCGAGAGATCGGTTTATATGCCAGCTATATCCAAATCTGAACCGATCTGCGCCATATTGCAGAGGTATGTAAAGTGGCTTCACTTAATCCAATGTCCCACATTTTGGCGACATCGGACAATAAAAGCGCCTTTTAAGAGCCCAAAAATTTAAATCACTTTTATGAACCTTAAACTTAAATCGAGGGACTGTATATATCGCAGCTATTGGTTTGCCCAAAAAGTAATTGCGGATTTTTTAAAAGAAAGTAAATGCATTTTTAATAAAACTTAGAATGAATTTTAATCAAATATACTTTTTTTACACTTTTTTCTAAAGCAAGCTAAAAGTAACAGCTGATAACTGACAGAAGAAAGAATGCAATTATAGAGTCACAAGCTGTGAAAAAATTTGTCAACGCCGACTATATGAAAAATCCGCAATTACTTTTTGGGCAACCCAATTTATTCAAATTTAGACCGATCTGGGCCAAATTAAATAATGATGTCGAGAGTCTTAACACAACTCACTGTCCCAAATTTCGGCGACATCGGACGATAAATGCGCCTTTTTATGGGATTGAAACCTTAAATCGAGAGATCGGTCTATATGGCAGATATATTCAAAACTGGACCGATCTGTGCCATACTACAGAAGTATCTCGAGGGGCTTAACGCGACTCACTGTCCCAAATTTCGGCGATATCGGATGATAAATGCGCATTTTATGTGCCCAAAACCTTAAATCGAGAGATCGGTCTATATGTATGTCGAGGGGCCTTACACAACTAACTGTCCTAAATTTCAGCAAAATGGGATTATAAATGTGCTTTTTATGGACCCAAGACCCTAAATCGGAGGATCGATCTATATGGCAGCTATATGCAAATTTGAACCGATCTGTGCCAAATTGACGAAGGATATCGAGCAGCCCTAGACAACTCACTATCCCAAATTTCAGCAAAATCGGATATTAAATGTGGCTTTTATGGGCCAAAGACCATAAATCGGAGGATCGGTCTATATGACAGCTATTTCCAACTCTGAACCGATCTGAACCATATACGGCACCAGTGTCGAAGGGCCTATCACAACTCACTGTCCCAAATTTCAGCAAAATCGGAAAATAAATGTGTCTTTTATGGGCCTAAGACCCTTAATCGGAGGACCGGTCTATATGGTAGCTATATGCAAATTTGAACCGATCTGAGTTAAATTGGCGAAGGATGTCAAAGGGCCTAACACAACTCACTGTCCCAAATTTCAGCAAAATAGGATATTAAATGTGGCTTTTATGGGCCTAAGACCCTAAATCGGAGGATCGGTCTATATGGCAGCTATTTCCAACTCTGGACTGATCTGAACCATGTACGGCACCAATGTCGAACGGCCTATCACAACTCGCTGTCCCAAATTCCAATAAAATCGGATAATAAATGTGGCTTTTATGGAACTTAGACCCTAAATCGGAGGATCGGTCTATATGGTAGCTATATGCAAATTTGAACCGATTTATGCCAAATTGGCGAAGGATATCGAACAGCCCAAGACAACTCACTGTCCCAAATTTCTGTAAAATCGGATAATAAATGTGGCTTTTATGGGCCCAAGACCCTAAATTGGAGAATCGGTCTATATGGCAGCTATATGCAAATCTGAACCGATCTGTGCCAAATTGACGAAGGATATCGAACAGCCCAAGACAACTCACTGTCCAAAATCGGATAATAAATGTGGCTTTTATTGGCCTAAGACCCTAAATCGGGGGATCGGTCTATATGGCAGCTATATCCAAATCTGGACGGATCTGAGCTAAATTGACGAAGGATGTCGAAGGGCCTAACACAACTAGCTGTTCCAAATTTCAGCAAAATTGGATAATAAATGTGGCTTTTATGGGCCTAAGACCCTAAATCGGTGGATCGCTCTATATGGCAGCTATATCCGAAGCAGAACCGATCTGAGCCAAATTGACGAAGGATGTAGAAGAGCCTAACACAAATCACTGTCCCAAATTTCAGCAAAATCGGATAATAAATGTGGTTTTTATGGGCCTAAGACCCTAAATCGGTGGATCGGTCTATATGGGGGCTATATCAAGATATAGTCTGCTGTAGCCCATCTTCGAAGTTAACCTGCTTTTGGACAAAAATATAATCTGTGCAAAGTTTCAGCTCAATATCTCTATTTTTGAGGACTGTAGCGTGATTTCAACAGACAGACGGACGGACATGTCTAGATCGTTTTAGATTTGTACGCTGATCAAGAATATATATACTTCCCCATAGTATGGTGGAGGGTATACAAATTCTTGAGCATCTAGAAGGGATTCCTGTTATCCTGTTTGCGCAATAACTTATGTTATTGTTCGGAATAGCTGTGAAAATTTTGAGCCGATTAGTTATAAAACCAGATCTACCTCCTATATGAACCCATTTTACTGCAATCTGTAGTTATGGCTTCCAATTTCGATGTCATGAATTGTCCAAACTGGTTGATAACCTGAAACAACATCCATATTAAGCGGTCTCTCGAACTTCCTGCTAATTTTGTATGAGAATTTGTGTCACGATTCTGTTTTGAATTTTTATATACGAGTACGTATGGTAGGAATCAATTACAATATTTCGCTTCGCAATGATATCTTTAAATCATGTAATTAATGGTAGTTATTTTCGCAGTGGAGCACCCGGGGGCAAACTCAGAATGAACTTCAAAGACCCAACAGCTGCGTTGGTGGTATCATGTTGTCTGCTACAAAAACCTCGACTCGGCTCGAAGCGACTGATCTGCAAATGCTTTGACGAAGACAACGGGTTCGAGTCTTGAGTACAAAACCGATCCTATCCTATTTCCTCACCTATGGGTGAGAAAAATGCCAAATCGTAGGATAACACGGCAATCTTACTGAAGGTCCAAATACTTGTACGAATTTTCAATGAGACTTTTATTATCTGTTAGTAAAGAGAAATCTTTAAAAAATGAGAAAAACGGTATCCATGATGCAGGATACATAAGATTCGGCAAAGTCGTAATAAAAGTTCTTTTACTTGTTTTCTAAGAAACTATACTGAAAATTAAAATTCTTTTTATTTTAAGGAAGTTTTATTTTTAGGAAAGTTTGTACCTGCATTGTTGTTGGTTGTAACTGCACAAATATTTATTATTGAAATTTAGGAATTTAAAAGTCAATATTTGCTGGCAATTTATTCACCCACATGACCGACACTGCATGTGGGCTGATGTTTTCATGGTCTAATGCATATTTTGGTGAGCTTTTTGTTTGAATAAGCAACTAATATTTGCATACTTTTTAATATTTTATTTCAGGGATATTTTTTTGTGCTAAGTAGACCATGAAGGCGGATAAAATATAAATTTCATAATTTTAACCGCATAACATGCTAAAAAAAAGAACAATGATTTAAAAGTCAAACATAAACTGTGGTGGACAATATCAATGCATACACTTTTTTAAAATACAGACATTAATATGACGTGTAGGTGGGAAGGAGTGTAATAAGGGGCGGGTTATAATTGGCATTTGAAATTATACTCACTCAGGCAGTTGTTTTCCAGTGTTAAACGACAGAACAAAGCCCCGGTAGAATTCGGACCGACGATCTTTGAACTGGTATTTCGAGCTCGTAATCAACTCAGCTAGCGAAGTGTTTAGCTTTTAGTGTAAGGATGCTAAGAAATATGGTCAGAGAGTTGAACAACTTGAGGATATCCGAAATGGCAAGGTTTGGCGATACTTTTACTTTAATATTGATCAAACATTTTATAAGAAAATAGATTGAAATAATGTCAAAAGGTATAACCAATATAACTTTTATACCCACTCAGTCATTCCGTTTGTAATACTTCGAAATATTGATCTGCAAACCCATAAAGTATATATATTCTGGATATTCTCAAAATTCTGATTCGATATAGTCATGTCCGCCCCTCCGTCCGTTCGCTCCGTCCGGTGAATAAATTTCCAGCAAATATTGACTTTTAAATTCCTAAAATTTCAATAATATTTCAGCCAAATACGGTAACAGGAATACCTTCCAGATGCTCAGGACATTTTACACCTTCCACCATAGAATGAGGGTATACATACTTGGTCATTCTGTTTGTACCATCTCGAAATATGCGTCTAAGACCCCATAAAGTATATATAGTGGTGATCGTCATGACATTTTATGTCGATATAGTCTTGTCCGTCCGTCTGTCTGTCCATCTGTCCGTCCGTCCTTCCGTCCGTCCATCCGTCCGTCCATCCGTCCGTCCGTCCATCCGTCCGTCCATCCGTCCGTCCATCCGTCCGTCCATCCGTCCGTCCGTCCGTCCATCCGTCCGTCCATCCGTCCGTCCGTCCATCCGTCCGTCCGTCCCTCCGTCCATCCGTCCGTCCATCCGTCCGTCCGTCCATCCGTCCGTCCATCCGTCCGTCCGTCCGTCCATCCGTCCGTCCATCCGTCCGTCCATCCGTCCGTCCATCCGTCCGTCCATCCGTCCGTCCGTCCGTCCATCCGTCCGTCCGTCCGTCCATCCGTCCATCCGTCCGTTCATCCGTCCGTCCATCCGTCCGTCCGTCCATCCGTCCGTCCATCCGTCCGTCCATCCGTCCGTCCGTCCATCCGTCCGTCCATCCGTCCGTCCGTCCATCCGTCCGTCCATCCGTCCGTCCATCCGTCCGTCCATCCGTCCGTCCGTCCGTCCATCCGTCCGTCCATCCGTCCGTCCATCCGTCCGTCCATCCGTCCGTCCATCCGTCCGTCCATCCGTCCGTCCGTCCATCCGTCCGTCCATCCGTCCGTCCATCCGTCCGTCCATCCGTCCGTCCATCCGTCCGTCCATCCGTCCGTCCATCCGTCCATCCGTCCATCCGTCCGTCCATCCGTCCGTCCATCCGTCCGTCCATCCGTCCGTCCATCCGTCCGTCCATCCGTCCGTCCATCCGTCCGTCCATCCGTCCGTCCATCCGTCCGTCCATCCGTCCGTCCATCCGTCCATCCGTCCGTCCATCCGTCCGTCCATCCGTCCGTCCATCCGTCCGTCAATCCGTCCGTCCATCCGTCCGTCCATCCGTCCGTCCGTCCGTCCATCCATCCGTCCGTCCATCCGTCAATCCGTCCGTCCATCCGACCGTCCGTCTGTCCATCCGTCCGTCCATCCGACCGTCCGTCTGTCCATCCGTCCGTCCATCGGTCCGTCCATCCGTCCGTCTGTCGAAATTACGATAGAGGTCGAACGCGTAAAGCCACCCGAATGAAATTTTGTGTAGATACTTAATATTGATGTAGGTCATTGGGAATTGCAAATTTACCATATCGGTTCAGATTTGGATATAGCTCCCATATAAACCGATCCCCCAATTAGACTTCTTAAGCCTCTGGAAATCGCAATTTTTGTCCAATTTGGCTGAAATTTTCCACATAGCATTCTGTTATGACCTCCAACATTTGTGTTAAGTACGATTCAAATCGGTTTACAACCTGGTATAGCTCCCATAGAAACCGATCTCCCGTTTTGACTTCTTTAGCCCCTGAAAGCCAAATTTTTTATCCCATTTGGCCCAACTTTTGCACATGGTGTTGCCTTATGACCTTCAACAACTGATTTAAGTGCGGCCCAAGTCGGTCTATAACCTGATATAGCTCTTATGTAAACCGATATCCCGTTTTGACTTATTGAGCCCACGGAAGCCTCAATTTTCATTCGATTTGGCTTAAATTTTGCACATAGTGTTCTCCTATGACTTCTAACAATTGTGCCAAGTAAGGTCCAAATTGCTCAATAACCTGATATAGCTCCCATATAAACCGGTCTCTCGATTATCCTTGTTCGATTCCTAGAATTTTTAATTTTGTTGGTTTGACAGAAGTTTGGTATGTAGAATTAACTTATGCCCTTCAACTAAATTAAGTTTGTATACATTTTTAGCAGGATCCATGGTGGTGGGTTTCCAAGATTCGGCCCGGCCGAACTTAGCACTCTTTTATTTGTTCTTTTTTATCAGGGTAGTAGGAGGAATTTGTACCCATTGAATGTGAAGATAATTACGAATATGCTATTATTCGTAGATATAATCTCGTTACAAATCAATAACATCTACAATAATCTTCAAATAAATGCTCATACTTGTCAATCAGTAATATGATATGTAAAGTTTCAGTCTGGACTTTGTTACAATTGCAACACATATTGCATAAATATTTCGATAAGACCCGTATATACCCAACACCCCATTCATTTAATACAACCTACGATATGCAGTCCATACAAAATTAACGACTTTGGATGCGTTTACATAAGAAATCAATGCTTGCGTGTATATCAATATTGGCCTAGTTTAACACAACGCCATCTCTAGATGTCATACAATCTCATTCAGAATTGTTTCGTTTATATGGTAACACCCCAAAGACATCCTTTGAACTTTAATGAACAACAAACATTAAAGAATGCCTTATCCTATGGCTGTTGGTAGAGAAAATCACTTTGTACATAACACAAATTGATGACTTGATATTGATGAATTTGTGTGATAATTTACACATCATCTGACGTATAGGTTAGGTGACGATACAACGTTTCATGGCTTATTAATATGACTGTGGTATGTGGCAGCTGACATTGTAATTCACATGTATGAATTATCATGATTATTGTTCGTTCAAGTTAATGAATACTACGAAGACGACAACGTAGACAATATTCATGCATTTATGTTATTATGTCCCAAGTTGGGTTGAACGTGCGCTATGAGATACACGTGTCAATATTATTTGTTGATGAGTTTATTCTGAGAATCAAAAAATTTCTAACCCAAAAATTCTGCATTCAGGTTGAAGTTAATGAGCAAAACTGACAAATGTGTTTAATGTTTTCCAGATGTAAGAATATACCGGGGGTTCGAGGAATGTTAATAATAAAGTCCTTAGATACTGGATAAACCACATGGTTAGGAACAGGTGAAAAAATTGTATAACATAAATATAAGTGAAAAAGTGTTATAGGGTTCACTACAGGCGAGCATATTATCGCCACTCCTATGGGTGATCACCATAAATGAGCTATAACAGATGCTGACTGAGGAGGGATTTGAACGCGTCTGCTTCGCAGACGATGGCAAGGTAAGGATCCGAACCAGCTATGCAAAAGGGCCGAAAGGGTGTTGCAGTTGGCATACGACTAGACTAGACCTAGGGGTCTCAACGTTAACCCAGAGAAGACGAAAATCTGCCTGTTCACGAGGAAGAAGAAGGTGGGCCAATTTGACGCACCACATTTCATCAATAGAACATTTTCGAAATCTAACAATGTCAAATACTTATCATGAACAGGAAACTGAATAGGGTATGTCACATTGAGGAACGTACCGCAAAGGCTAACAGAAGTTGGGCACTATGTAAACGGGCCGTTGTTTCGAAATGGGGCTTGAATCCGAGGACAGTTCACTGTCACTACAAGAGCGTGATTACACTAATATTAATTTGCGCCTCAGTAGTTTGGTGGACTGCAATGGAGAACAAGTAAAAAGGCGTTATGTTCAGCCGGGCCAAACTTTGGATACCCACCACCTCGAGTACATATGTAAACCACCTTTCGTCATCCAATCCGGTGAAATCTTTTAAGCAGCTAAATCTAAAAATAAACCGATCTGAACCTTATATGACACGGATGTCGAAAAGCCTAACACCCACCACCATCCCTCGGTGGTGGGTATAAAAATGAGACATGTTGCCTTGTATAGGCGAAGCTATGGGGACCACGACCACGGATATCTGAGACGACACTTGCGGCCGAGTGAAAGAGCTGCTTCCAGCGGCACAGTCTTGAATTGACGTAACTCTGGTATTGCCATCTGGAAGAGGACAGAGTGGGCCTGGGCGTCTATATTGAGCACCCATGGACTGAGATTGGCTTCCGGCTGCCAGATAGAATTTCATGCTACACAGATTTATAAAATCGAGCAGACAGAGTGGATCTGAGGGCCTACAATGAGAACCCAAGGACTGAGATTTGTTTCCGACTGCTTGACCATAATACGTTTGTGCAGGTGGAGATCCAGCCGATCACGAAATGCGTGAGGCGGTATGGTGCTTATGTCGAGTGTGAATATCTTTACGGACAGTAAACTGGCCAACAGGACAATAACAACCAGGAAGGTAATTTTACGAACAGGAGGTTAACTCCTTCTCTGAGCATGATGACGACAATCGAGGCGATTATGCCACCATCGCCTCGATTATGCCATTGCTGTATAATTGAGACGAAAGAATAGGTTTCCGATCGGATATCTGAGACGACACTTGAGACCAAGTGCAAGAGCTGCTTCCATCGACACAGTCTTGGATTGACATAACTCTGTTATTGCCATATTGAAAATGGATCAAAGCTAGAGGACAGAGTGGGCCTCGGGGTCTACATTGAGAACCCATGGACTGGGTTCTGATTGCCTGACCATAATACGATCCTGCAGGCGGAGATCCGGCCGATGCGTGAGGTGGTATGGTGTTAGCTCGAAGATGTCGAGTGTGAATTTCACTATGGCCAGTAGTCTGGCCATTAGGACAATAATAACTAGGGCGGTAATTTTATGAACAGGGAATTACCGGAGTAAGGGGGAATGAAAGAGCAGACGATTTGGCAGTGAAGACCAGAGGACACCCGTCAGTAAACATGGTTAACCCGAAGCCTATCGGGTCGACGCAGTCCGAGTTAAGGGCATGGGCGGCGAACGTGGGCATGTAACAGTGTGGAACAGCGAACCAATCGATGAAATGACGAAAATACTATGGTGAGATCAAGATCGTGAGAAGACGTGGCTATTACTTAAAAAAAGTAAAAAGGAGGAGTAAAGCTTTCGGTATCATATAACAGGACACATAGGACTATGGGCTCACTTTTGCAAAATTGATGCGGCAAGTGATAGCATGTGTAGGGCATGTGGGGTGGATGATGAGACATTGGAGCGTTTCGCGTATATCATTGCCAGGGTTTTACGGCTAACCGACACCGGCACTTAAGTGGGGATACAACATCAGACGTAAACACACAAAGGGAAGAGATATGGAAAACAATTATTTTGTAAGTAACAAAGAATTCCTGACTTGGATTTTATTTTTCGAGGTGGAGGATTGGATTTTAGTGAGTAGGTGGAGAGGTGTAATCGTTTTGGGGCTTGTCAGACTGATGTCGAAGATTTGATCATAGACTCGCATATGGAAAAGTTACTCTAAGGATATCAAAAACATGTTTTGGTTATTATGCTAGATGTTAGTTTTTGAGTAGAGATATTGGTGGTTGGTGCTTTCTTTTCCTGATATGACCCAATATTTGTCTGAAAGGGGCATGCTTCTACCATTACACAGCTCACTAACTAGTAAGTAGGTAAGGATGTAATGAAATCTTTTTGGGGCTTATCGGACTGATGATTAAGCTGTGATCAGCTTCCAAATCACCATCTCCGTAGCCTGCCCAATGCATTTATAGCACACCTCATTTGGGCTTAACTCTTTTAAAAAGGTTTTTGTTTTGTTTGTTTTAAAAGGTTTGTAGAAGCAATCCAGGAAATCCAAAAATTTTATACAAACTTATTTATTTACTCCGGATGAAATATAATATGGGCACTTAATCAAAATCTGAGCCGAGGTTCTTCAAAATCAATAGAATTTCTTCTAGAGCGACTATTTGGTAATAGACAGTCCACAAACCTAGATTACAAGATGAAAGGACAAGCGGACAGAGGGAACGACAAGCCTAGCCTTACTCCTCTATCATATGGAGGCTAGGCGTTTGAAATTTTTGCTTTGTCTTTCAACAGCCGTGCCAAGTATGGTTCGAATAGGTTTATAAACTGATATAGCTCTCATATTAACCCATCGCGTGATTTGAATTTTTGAGCCCCTAGCGGTGCAATTATTTGGTGGTAATCTGTTTTCAAAAAACGTGTTGAATGCGATCCATGGTGGAGATTTGGCCCGGCCGAACTCTAGTCATTTCCATAAAGTTTTTATTATCTTGATTGTCTTGATATTCTAAGTCGAGTTGGCCATGTACATGCATCAGTCCGTCCTTGTATCCGTCTATCTGTGGAAATCACAATAGCGGTCGTTAGCGTAAAGTACAAAGTAAAATTTTGCCAAATACTTCTTTTTGATGTTGGTCATTGGCCAATGGGCCATATCGATTCAGATTTAGTTTAAGCTCCCATATAAAGTGGTCCTATGACTTGACTTCTCGAGAAGTCCTAGAAGCTGCAGTTATTGACCTATTGAGCTGAAATGTTGCACATTGCGGTTTACAACGATTTCCAACGATCGTATTAAGTACGGTCTTAATCGATGTAGACCTGATTTAGCTGCCATTATAACCGACCACTGGATTTGATATCTTAAGCCCATGAAGGCCGCAACTGTTATCCGATTGGGATTAAACTTTGCACGACATTTTCTGCTATGACTTCTCACAACCGAGACAAATTTGGTTCAAATCTGTGAATAGTCTTATATGGCTCTCACATTAAACTATCTCCCACATTGACCTTTTGAGCAAATCTCCCGATTAGCCTTCGACGGCTTTTAAAAGCTTTAATTTCGGCTTGGAAGAAATTTGGTACATAAAGTACAACTATGACCCTCAACTAACTTCATTTTGGGCAAACTTTTAGCGGAATCCATGGTGGTGGGTTCCCAAGATTCATTCGGCCGAACTTAGCTTCTTATTACCTACCACCATAAGATAGGGGTTATATTCATATTCTTATTCCGTTTGAAACACATCGAAATATCCATTTCCGACCCTATTGAGAATATATTGGGTTGCCGAAAAAGTATTTGCGGATTTTTCATATAGTCGGCGTTGAAAAAACTTTTCACAGCTTGTGACTCTGTAATTGCATTCTTTCTTCTGTCAGTTATCAGCTGTTACTTTTAGCTTGCTTTAGAAAAAAGTGTAAAAAAATTATATTTGATTAAAGTTCATTCTAAGTTTTATTAAAAATGCATTTACTTTCTTTTAAAAAATCCGCAATTACTTTTTGGGCAACCCAATATATTCTTGATCGTTGTAAAAATCTATGAAAATCCGTCTGTCTGCTGCAATCACGCTACAGCCTTTTAAAACAGGGATATTGAGTTGAAAATTTGTACAAATACTTTTATTACCCATTACCATAGGATGGAGATATACCAACCGAGTCATTCTGTTTGTAACACCTCGAAATATTCATCTGCGACCCCGTAAAGTATATATTCTTGATCGTCTGGACATTTTGGGTCGATCTAGCCATGTCCGTCCGTCCGTCTGTCGAAATCACGATAACGGTCGAATGCATAAAGCTAGCCGCTTGAAATTTTCCACAGATACATCTTATTGAAGAAAGGTCAGTTCAGATTTAAACCGATCTCCTGATTTGACATATTTAGCACCTAGAAACCGTCAATGCTATCCCATTGGACTGAAATTTAGCATGTAGTGTTCTGTTACGACTCCCAATAACTGTGTAACCAAATACGGTTGAAATCAGTCTATAACTTGACATATTGGGTTGCCCAAAAAGTAATTGCAGATTTTTCATATAGTCGACGATGACAAATTTTTTCACAGCTTGTGACTCTTTAATTGCATTCTTTCTTCTGTCAGTTATCAGCTGTAACTTTTAACTTGTTTTAGAAAAAAAGTGTAAAAAAAGTATATTTGATTAAAGTTCATTCTAAGTTCTATTAAAAATGCATTTACTTTCTTTTAAAAAATCCGCAATTATTTTTTGGGCAACCCAATAGCTTCCATATAACCAGATCGCCCGATTTGATATCCTGAGCCCCTGGAAGCCTCAATTTTTGTCCGCTTTGGCCAAAATTTTGCATGTAGTGTTCTGTTATGGCTTCCAACAACTGTGCTAAGTACGAACCAAATCGGTCTTTTACTTAATGTAGTTACCATTTAAACAGATCTCTCGGTTATCCTTGTTCCATTCCTAGAAGCTTTCGTTTTACCAGGTTTGACAGAAATTTGGTACGTACTCAGAATCCATAGTGGTGGGTTTCAAAGATTTGTCCCGGTCGAACTATGCACATTTTTACTTGTTTTGTACGTAGGCAGTTTAAGTCTGAAGACAGGATCTATAGGACTGTACATTGGTTTAATCCCATTATAGGCCGATCTGCCGATTTAGGGTATTAGGTTCATTAAGGTACATTTATTATCCGATTTCAATGAAATTTGCGCAGGCTTCCGATATCCGTGTCAAATACGACCCAGCTTAGTCTTTATTTGTATAAAGCTCCCTTACGTACCAATCTCTAGATTTAAGGTCTTGAGCCCTTAAAAGGAACATTTATTATGGGATTTCGCTAAAACTTTTCACACTTAGTTGTGTTAGGCCTCTTGTCATTTGCTTTAAGTGTGTTAAAGATCGGACTATATGGGAATATAGCTGTCAAAAACACCGATCTTCCGATTTAAGTTTCTATTGGGTTGCCCAAAAAGTAATTGCGGATTTTTCATATAGTCGGCGTTGACAAATTTTTTCACAGCTTGTGACTCTGTAATTGCATTCTTTCTTCTGTCAGTTATCAGCTGTTACTTTTAGCTTGCTTTAGAAAAAAAGTGTAAAAAAAGTATATTTGATTAAAGTTCATTCTAAGTTTTATTAAAAATGCATTTATTTTCTTTTAAAAAATCCGCAATTACTTTTTGGGCAACCCTATTTCGCTTAAAAATTGGGCAGAGCAAGCTATGTTAGGCTCTTGGACATCCGTGTTCAATATGTCTGAGATTGGTCTGTATTTGCATATAGCTGCCAGGTGGACCTGTATACCGATACCGCCGAAATTTGACACAGTGAGCTATGTTAGAATTTTCCACATCCGTGGCCTTTTTGGGTGAGAGCCGTCTATATTTGGTTATAGTTGACATGTATAGCCGTTTCTCGATTTACGTTCTTGGGCCCATTAAAAGGCGCCTTTATTTAGCATTGAATTTTGGTACCATGTGTTGTATTGGGTTGCCCAAAAAGTAATTGCGGATTTTTCATATAGTCGGCGTTGACAAATTTTTTCACAGCTTGTGACTCTGTTATTGTTTTCTTTTAAAAATCCGCAATTACTTTTTGGGCAACCCAATATTTGACCATTACATATCCTTCCAGCATATGGGGGACAGCGGACTTTATTCAGATATAGCTGCCTTAAAATGATTCGATAACATTTTCTTAAAAAATAAGTCGTACATAGAAAAAATTCAATTTATCCGTCTAAATTTAAAGCCGTTTTTATTTCATTTCCATTGTTGTTGAGCTTCGACAGCTCTTCTCACCCTGTATTATGCCCATCATCATTGGGATGTTAGTATTAAACATTTGTTTAACAACGTCTATGGCCACGTCGATTACACAAAAGGTGTATAGGTGAGATTTTAACAAAAAAATACGCTCTAGTGCGAGCATTCCATGTTGTTGAAAAATGATTTGTTCAATGTTAGCAATTATGTTTTTTATGGCATACCCCGCCAATGTTTTGTGTACGTAGCCTTTCCGCCCCAAAAGCCAAACATGTAACATTGGAACCATTAATTTAGACACAATGTAAATGGTTTTGTTAAAATACAGATTTTTTTCCGCTGTTGCTGGTGCTCACCTCGGTCTCTGTTGTGTGCGTGTGTGTGTGTGTGTGTCCTTAGCAATTGTGAATTTTTGAATACTTTTAGCCTTTGTGGGCTACACGTTTTGGTTGTTATTTTGGGTATTGTTGTTGGCTTTTACGATGACATTTATGGTTTTGGGAACGTGATCCTTTGTTCCGCTCGTATTGTGCTGAAATAAAACAAATGTTCGCCCCCTACATACATACAGGAGACACAGGCTGCATTGATGTAAAGGGGGGGGTAGGGGCAACCCTGCAAAGAAATTAATACATTTATGTGTGTGGGGGGGGGGGGGGGGGGGGGGTGTTTTCACGAGATGATGAAGTGAACTTTCGTGTTGCATACACACATGTTATGGTCTAGATGAAATAACAGTTTCATGTTGTTGTTGGTGTTTTGGGGAGGCTTTATTTGTTCTTCTGGACATCATTTCCATTTTTGTGTTGGCAACTGCAAACATTGAAGTATAGATTGAGAGCACTCAACTCGTTACATAAAATAACGTCCCAAAGGTTAGGCGACCTAATGAAAAATAGGGCTATTCATCTAGCACAGAAATCAAATCTTTTGGCAACACAATGCTTATTTTAAAATACCCAGCAATTTAATGGAGTCCCTTGTTGCAGTTCGGGTGAAAAATCAAATAAAAGTCAATCAATGGTCCTAATCACACTAAAACGGCTTTAGTTAGCAGAGGTGAAACCCTTGAAAAGTTGTTATTTATAAATGGAATTGTACATAAGTGAGGGCTGTGCATGGAAAATCTTTCAAATATGACATGTGAGAGGTAAAGGTGGTTATCCAATGTAATTATACCCACCACCATAGGATGGGGTATACTAATCTAGTCATTCCATTTGTAACACCTCGAAATATTCCTCAAAGACCCCATCTTTACATATAAAAATCAATTTGTGTTTGTTTGTTCCGTATAGACTCAAAAACGTCTGAACCGATTACCTTGAATAGGCTATATAATTTTTTGATATCGGGAGGGGAGCGGACCCTCCCCCTTACCAAAAGTCCTACCCAAAAATAAAATTGGACCGATCGGGACAATATGATATTCAAATGAAAGGTATTCAAGAGAAGAGTACGAATTTCATAATAAAAGTTGGGTCCATGTACCTAGGTTGCCGCCTCAGCCCCAAAACCCCTTAAAATAGGTTTATTTGACGATCATGACAATATACAGGGTGGCTGATGAAAGCCGCTACCAAAAAAAAATGTAATAACTTTTTTTCTATTTAATAATAATAATTTAATAATTAATTTAATTAATTAATTAATTAATTAATTTAATTAATAATAATTTAATAATTAATTTAATAATTTAATTTAACATGAATAAAAGAAAAATGTATTCCATACACCGAAAAAAAAATGTAGCAATATTCATCATTGTAGCAATATTCATCAGCCACCCTGTACAACTCAAATGAAAGGTATTCGGGAGTAGATGACGAATATGATCAGGAAGTCGGAACAGGCTTTATAAGTTATTGATAACCGAAGGGTGCGGACCTTCCACCGTTACCCCAAAAAACACCACCCAAAATCAAAAGTCAATCGATAAGGACAATATGGGTATCAAATGAAAAGTGTGCAAGAGTAGATAATGAATCTGGCATACAAATTCATGTCGAAGTATAGGGGGTCACCCCACCTCCAAAAAAAAAAAAACGTTCAAAATGGGCACATTAGCCAATCACGGATATATGAGACTCGGTTTGTACGCGTTCAGCGTCATAGGTTACAATGGCATGAATTCGATATCCGCATTCAAGGCGAAGGATCCGCACCCTAATAAGATATAAGAGAGTTAAAGAAGTCGCAGGATAGGGATTGCAAATATGCCATATCGGTTCAGATTAAGAAAAAGCTCCCATATAAACCGATCTCTCGATTAGACTTCTTGAGGCCGCATTTTTTGTCCGAGTTGGCTAAAATTTTGAATGTCTCGATTTGACTTCTTAAGTCCTTACAAGTCCCAATTTTTATCCGATTTGGCTGAAATTTTGTATGCGGTGTTCTATTGCGACTTCCAATAACTGTGCCAAATACAATCATAATCAGTCTATAACTGATATAGCTCTCGATTAGACTTCTTGAACCTTGGAGGCCTTATATTTTGTCCGAGTTGGCTAAAATTTTCAATTTAGTGTTCTGTAATGACTTCCAATAACTGTGTCAAGTATGGTCCAAATCGGTCCATAACCCGATATAGCTACCATATAAACCGATCGCAGGATTTGACTTATTGAGTCCTTACAAGCCCCAATTTTTATCCGATTTGGCTGAAATTTTGTTTGCGGTGTTCTGTTACGACTTCCAATAACTGTGCCAAATACAATCATAATCAGTCTAAAACCTGATATAGCTCCCATGTAAACCAGTCTCTCAATCATCCTTGTTCGGTTCGTAAAAGCTTTAATTTTTGCTGGTTTGTCTGAAGTTTGGTATGTAGAATAAAAAAATGCCCTTCAGCTAATTTTATTTTGCATACATTTTTAGCAGAATCCATGGTGGTGGGTTCCCATCTGTCCGTCCGTCTGGCCGTCCGTCTGTCCGTCCGTCTCTCCTTTGAGAGATGTGTAGAATGTATGTTGGGTTCTTCGACATTCTTCTTCAATTCGACCCAGATCGATTCATATTTGGATATGGCTGCCATATAGACCGATCTCTCGATTTAAGGTATTTGACCCATAAAAGACGCATTTATTGTTCGATTTACGATTTCGCCGAAATTTGGGACAGTGGGTTGTGTTAGGCTTTCAGACATCCCTCTTAAATTTGGTCCAGATCGTTTTAGATTTGGATATAGCTGCCATATAGACCGATCTCTCAATTAAAAGTCTTGGCCCCATACAATCCGATTTCGCGGAAATTTGACACAGTGACTTAAGTTAGGCTGTTAGAAAGCGCGCTCGCCCCCTGAGTTTTCATGGAGGACTGTGACTTCCAAACTGAGGCCGCAGCCATCACGGAAGTGGAAGATGGTGGCTGAGAATGGAAAGGAGCCGCCCTCTAACGGCATAGTGGCAAGGAAGCACAACAGAGATAAGCAGAGATGATATGCAGTCATCAATATCGGCTGTGCATTCGGTAGGATTCCACCAGATCTTCGGTCCCAAGTGGAGGATCTGGTTAACGATCGGATTTTCGAACATGTGTGGAACTCTGTAAAGGGCCCACCCATACAAATGATGAGCTGCGACCTTAGAGGGGACATCTTAACGCTGCGTTTTGCTTCGGCGGAATATTCATTCACGCTCCCTGGGAGGCGCAAAGCTCGAACTGGTGAGAAATATGGATATCCCCAGCTCACAAAGGCTAAGGTC